>NC_139625.1:49473148-49583148 GCF_964638095.1 Poromitra crassiceps | reverse complement strand
AGGTAAAGCTGTAGATATAGATGTAGGCGTGGTGTTGTGCTGGTTAGGTAAAGCTGTAGCTGTAGATGTAGGTGTGGTGTTGTGTTGTGCTGGTTAGGTAAAGCTGTAGCTAGATGTAGGCATGGTGTTGTAGATGTAGGCGTGGTGTTGTGCTGTTGAGAGGAAAGCACTGTATGGCTCACATGAGAATGGGTGTTCACTAGCAAGAACCACACTACAACCAGGAACGTTTGACCATTTATTTAAATGGATGAGCTCCGTCTCGGTGGAGTAAATGTGAGCTCCATCTCGGTGGAGTGAGAGATCCGTCACGGCGTAAGTGGTTTGGGGAGGTTTGGCGGGGTCCGGCCTACATCTGATCTCCGGGGAGTCCAGCAGGCGAGCGGCTTTGTCAGACCCCTTTGCTTCTTGGTACCTATGCAAGAGATAGAATGAGGAGGAGGCGGGGAAAGAGAGGAGGGAGAAGAGCACAAAAGGGTGGGGGGGAGGGGTGCATGAACGAGAGCCAAGAAGAGACAGTGGGTTAGGTGAGGTTATATTGATAGTATTCTGTTACATCACCACACAGCCATTTTGGTAGGAAAACAACAGGTGATTGTGATCAATTAACAGGTGATTACAATCAAGTGACACTTACAGCCAATGAGCTGTGTGTATTGTAACGCCATATTGGTAGGAAAAAGGCTTGTGACATCATCGGAATACTATGAATAGGCAGCTGAGTATACCTGGGGAGGCGTGGCTATGAACACCTGATTGATTGTGTGGTCCCGCTCAAGAAACTCGCTTTACAAGCTTCCAAAGGAGAGAGAGAGAGAGAGCGAGGCACCATGCTGGCTGGGTAAAGTCACCTGCCGTGGGGTAGAAAGACACAGGGGAGAGGATAAGCCAAGAACATTGGAGTAATCATTGACAGCCATCTCTCCTTCTCCGATTTCATTGCAGCTGTAGGTTCTCCCTCTTTAATATTCGCAAAATTCGCCCGTATTTAACCATAGCCACAACTCAACTTCTCGTCCAAGCACTTGTCATATCTCGCCTTGATTACTGCAATGTCCTCCTCGCCGGCCTCCCTGCCTTCGCTACTCATCCCCTTCAGCTCATCCAGAACGCTGCAGCCCGCCTGATCTTTAATCAAGCCAAATTCTCCCATGTCACTCCCCTTTTCCGTGACCTTCATTGGCTACCCATCTCAGCACGCATCAAATTCAAGACTTTAGTACTGACCTTCAAGGCAGTTCACTCCACAGCTCCTCCATACCTACGATCCATGATCAAATTCCAAACCCCCCACCGTTCCCTCCGCCCCTCCACCAGTGCAGGCCGTCTCGCCCCTCTGCCGCTTCATGGACCATATCGCTGCACTTCACGACTGTTCCCACACCTTGCACCAAAATGGTGGAACGAACTCCCCCCCGCAATCAGAACCACAGAAACATTACCATCTTTTCGTAAAAAACTAAAAACACATCTTTTTAGACCCCTTTGCTTCTTGGTACCTATGCAAGAGATAGAATGAGGAGGAGGCGGGGAAAGAGAGGAGGGAGAAGAGCACAAAAGGGTGGGGGGGGAGGGGTGCATGAACGAGAGCCAAGAAGAGACAGTGGGTTAGGTGAGGTTATATTGATAGTATTCTGTTACATCACCACACAGCCATTTTGGTAGGAAAACAACAGGTGATTGTGATCAATTAACAGGTGATTACAATCAAGTGACACTTACAGCCAATGAGCTGTGTGTATTGTAACGCCATATTGGTAGGAAAAAGGCTTGTGACATCATCGGAATACTATGAATAGGCAGCTGAGTATACCTGGGGAGGCGTGGCTATGAACACCTGATTGATTGTGTGGTCCCGCTCAAGAAACTCGCTTTACAAGCTTCCAAAGGAGAGAGAGAGAGCGAGGCACCATGCTGGCTGGGTAAAGTTACCTGCCATGGGGTAGAAAGACACAGGGGAGAGGATAAGGATCTGCAGTAAGTTAGCCTAGTCTCTAACGATCCAGTGAAAAAGCGGGGGACAAAAATAGACTTCCTCATAAAGTATTCAGATACAGGCTGTTTAAGGTTCTCTCTTGACTCCAGAATTGGGTTATTTTGGCATTTATTTTCTAATTACTGCTTTGATATTTATTTCCTTGTAAAGTAGCTGTGTCTGCTAAAATCAACCTCATTAGGGGGGCTACACTGACTGAGCTTAAGGAAAGTGGATCTCTATCACATGCAAGATTATGAGAGGGCATGTTCAATGATGTGTAGAATTGGTCTCCTTTTAAATATACCGTATGTCATGAGAATTGATACTTTATTCATTAGGGACAAACATAACACAAACTATGCATGGGCTCTGACTGAACAAATGTATATCCCACCAAAAATGATAGTAAAAGTATTGCAGCATTTAGCAGAGAGGCTATACAGGGATTTCGTGTGAATTCGGAACACACACACACACACACACACACACACACACACACACACACACACACACACACACACACACACACACACACACACACACACACACACACACACACACACACACACACACACACACACACACACACACACACACACACACACACACACACACACACACACACACACACACACACACACACCACCACCACCACCACCACCACCACCACCACCACCACCACCACCATCACCACCACCACCACCACCACCACACAAAAACATGAAAATCGGGTCAGAATGCTGAGTGAAGAAAATGCCATTGATTGAACAGAACTTTTATTAGTTATTCATGCACATGTCCACAGGAATGTCAAAGAGGTTTACATATAGGCTATGCAGATAATGATAGATTTTCTTTTATATATATAATAATAAATAAATAAATAAATAAATAAATAATATATAATATGTGACCTTTGCCCGTATGGTCAAAAAGTAGTCAAGGTTGTAATCCCCCCCCCCCCCCCCCAAACTGGAACTATTACATAGGTAATTAAATAAAACAAAAACTGAAAAGATAGTGGTTTCTTTTGTATGTGTAAATCTATCCACTTAGCTCTATGACTCATTTCCTGTGATATTATGGGCTTATCACAAGAAGGGGTGGGGGGTATTGGGTGCTCCATATATCCTCCATTTCCACCGTTCCTCCTCTCCCATTTTGCATGACTTTCTTTAATGCTCTCTTCTTCTGTCTCATCCTCTCCTCTCTGTTATCAGCCGGTGACCTTGCATGTTGATCTGGAGGTCAATCCATCCTCAGTCACCTCACGTGTGTTCTGTAACCAGTGGCTTGGCACAGACACACGCACACACATGGACAGGAGGTGGTTTAATGTACTGGCTGTCTTCATGCCATGGTGACTTTACAGTGTGAATTAAAAGCAGACACGTGTTTTTGTTGTCTTGCCATCAGCTGAGCGGACATGCAACACTAACGCTGTGTTTTTCTGTTTATGAGACCTCAACAGGCAAAACACAACAGCCAGGTGCCTCTATCACCCCATTGATTGATTGCATTTATTATAGATATAAAAGACAGCAAAATCCAAGGGATGTACATGTAAAAGTGCGGACACTTATTTCCAACATGGTCTCTGGTCTTTACACCTGGTTTTTAAATGTGAGCATTATCCAGCTAACTTATCCGGATAGTATCTGTAAACGGGGGAAACAGGCCACATTTAAAAAACAGGTGTAAATGGGCTGTATGTGTGCTTCTAGTACTGAAAGTCATTTCACAATTACATTTATTAGAAATTGAGCGAGCGCAAAGTGTGCTCCTTTCTAGCATCTCTCCCTGCCTCGCCCGCTGAACAGGCAGCGCTCATTTCTACTGTGCCTTGTTGCCCTCGAGGGGGCTCGCTACGCTCAACTGGCAGTTGAGCAATTGTGCACCGCGGAACCGGCCGCTCAATTTGACTTTAACTCTGCTCCCATAGTACTAGTATTAACCTAACCTAGTGTTTAGAGACCCGGATGTCTCAGGTTCAAGTGCTCGCAAGCATCTACCCTGCTGAAATGTTCTTGAGCAAGTCTGTCAATCCCCACCAGATCCATCATTGTTTCCATAGATACAGTCGGTCTTTCTGGGAACGCCCACAAAATGTTATACGGCTAGCGCACGAGTGGGGTTAAAAAAACATATCTCAATGGGCTGTCGCTGACTCACCAAAGGACGTGCTGGGCTCTACACTACAGGATTGGGGATTCTAGAGCAGGTACATAGACGTCTGTTCAGATGTGCGTTTACTGCGGTGGTTGAATCCCTGATCATGTCTGCCTGGGCTGGGCTAGCAGCTAAATGCTAACTATGCTGAATGGGGAGAATGGGGGGATTTAGCCCACCCTGACCACGCCCGCAACCAGCTACCCCAGCGTCTATGATGAGACACAGACTGCCTCTATGCAGTCGACCCCACATTTCACCTCTCTGGAGGGGGAGGAAGACAAAAAGAAAATTTACCCACGGGAGATCAATAATTTATTATTTACAAATGTTCTTTTTTCCAGCATGCCATAGATGCTGTGAGTGCTGGAGTCAGTCCGATTGGTGACACATCCTACAATTCCAGTTACTGGGACCTGGGCAGTGCCTTCTTCTTTGCTGGGACTGTCATCACAACTATCGGTAAAAGAAAACTCTGTTATGATATCTCCCCACTTTTTTTTACTCATTTTGCTTCAACCTGCTCTGTTTACCTATACTTCAGTTAGTGATTTCCTACATTTCCCAGAATGCCTTTTGACAACCCCCACAGAATGGGTGTGAACTTGTTGCATTCAGCTATGGGTTTGGACAGACCGACACTACCTCCCTTAAATGCAATTAATAACACTAAAACTGTCTGCGCTATCGCAACATTTTCTGTTATCAGACTCCATTGTAGCTGAAGTGGAAATATCTCAACATGGCATAATGTAAATTATCTAAAGGGACACCACCAGATACCAAAATGGGACCCGAAATGTGAGGTACATTGCCAATAGTGTTAAACGTGTTTCAGGATGGATTTTTCCTTTCAGTTTGGCTTTCTCTCACTACAATAATACCATAAATTCAGACTCATAAAAGGCAGCTGCACTCTCCTCCTCCCCCCTCTTCTCCTCCACCCTCTTATCGACACCCTCAGGTGTATTTGACAAATCCCTTTGCCCTCAGGAGGCTGTTAAAATGATGTGAAGCTGTAGCACATGGGATTTCACCTGTGAAGAGCAACAAACCCTCCCACTCTCCTGGCTCGCCTTGCAGGAGCCTCTCTCCCTCCTCACCGATGCAATTTTCTGTTCTGTTCTTTTGTTAAACTAGGCATCTCGCGCACTACGTGTGCTCGATTCCTAGGCTCGCCCGCTGCGTGGGCTCGCTATGCTATCACCCACCTTGCAGCTGGACCGCTGCGCGGGCTCACTGCTCTTATGACATCACTGATGATGTCACAATGTTATGAAGATTGGAGTGGATGTAGTTTGAGTCCTCAGCCACTTGGCGGTGACACAACTTTGCATCACTGATGACATCACAATTGCTCCAATGAGATAACTGATGACATCACTTCCAGTTGAGAGACATCACTGAAACAGAACAGACAGAGATGAAACACAGAACAGACAGAGATTGCCCACTCGCCCCTTTTTATAGATATATATATAGATTCCTGCAGCTCGACCGCTGTGTGGGCTCTTTTGCTCTTATGACATCACTGATGTCACAACTTCATATCTTATGACATCACTGATGACATTGCCCACATTGCTCCCTTTGATAGATAGATAGATAGATAGATAGATAGATAGATAGATAGATAGATAGATAGATAGATGTAGTTGTATAGTGTGTTGTTTAGTTCTAGTTAATAAATTATTGTTTTAACTTTAACTTTTTTTATGACTCCTCCTGTGTTTACAACCTGGCTCAAGGAAGTAACATTGGAGGGGTCACATGTCAAAGTAAAAGTTAAAACAACAATTTGTTAACTAAAGGAGAAATAACTGGACAACACAAACTACATTAAGAACAGAACAAAATGTGCATCTGTGAGACAGAGAGACCGAATGGTCTGAAGGCTTTTAAAGCTCAGGAAGCACACCAGGCCCAGGTGCACTCGATCAGCCTAACGACGATCCCTCCTGCAGGCTACAGGAGAGACACGCAGCCAAGTGGGAGGGTTGTCAGTGTCACACAACCTACATGCATTGCTAACATGCATGTTCTTCTGTTCTGTTAAGGTGTCGCTTCAGTCATTTACACAAGACCTCTGCATGTTTTTCTCTCAACCCCGTTCCCCTCAAAGGGCCTTTTGCTAGGCAAACATCTTAAATATAATACAAGTTTATTTTAATCAATTTGCCTTGCTGTTTACATTGAATCATATTCCGTAAAAAAAAAGCATAACATTTTCGATATACCCTCCCCATTAGGCATTGCCCAGATTGAATTGATGGGGAAATGACAATATTCCTGACCTGCAGTTGATTTGATTTGATTTTTTGGGGGGGATATCATTTTTTTTATTGTTTCCTTTTCTGACATCAGTTTAACAATACAACTGCAGACGGGACAGAACCCAAAACAAATAATCTTCAATTAAGTTGCATACAATATGACAGTGTCCGACTGCGAGTGCTTAATCTGAAAAGAAACATTTTCTCCAACCCCGTAAACTTAGTCCCATATGCAGTTGATTATACAAATTTGTTTTAAATGGTTAAAAACAAAAAAACACTAAGCAAAAACAAAAAAGCAAGTAAACGAATTCAAACTGAGACAGAAAAGAGAAAGAAGAAAAACAAACAAACAAAAACAAAATAGGAGACAAAAAACAAAAGATTTGATTTGATTTGAATTTATTTGGATATAAACACAGCAATCCAAGGGATGTACGAATCTGTCTGTGGTATTTTGCTCAGTTAATAGGAGACACCAGCTGATCCAATTTAAAGTCGCTCACCGTCTAAACTACTCCAAGCAGAAACTACACAGGATCTTCCCTTCTGTCTCACCACTGTGTGACAGGTGTCATGTGTCAGAGGGCACACTATCTCATGCCTTCTGGTTTTGCCCTTCACTAACGGGATTCTGGGCCAAAATATTTGACTGGTACTCTAAGGCTTACAAAATAACCTTGCAGCGGGAGGCAGAACTCGCCATCTTCGGCTGCTCGGAGTCCTCTCTGAACTTCCCTACAGTTGTGCAACAGTCTCTGACACTGGGGACAACTGTCGCCAAAAGACTCATCCTGAAGGAATGGAAGTCCTCCTCTTCACCTTCCTTTCAAGTATGGCTGATGGACATGGTTTCTGTTATACAGATGGAGAGAGTCAGGTTCCTGAGAACCAACTCGCTTAGAAAGAAACTACTCTAAGGCCTACAAAATAACCCTGCAGCCGGAGGCAGAACTCACCATCTTCGGCTGCTCGGAGTCCTCTCTGAACTTCCCTACAGCTGTGCAACAATCTCTGACACTAGGGACAACTGTCGCCAAAAGACAAAAGACTCATTCTGAAGGAATGGAAGTCCTCCTCTTCACCTTCTTTTCAAGTATGGCTGATGGACATGGTTTCTGTTATACAGATGGAGAGACTCAGGTTCCCTGGAACCAACTCGCTTAGAAATTTCTTTATTATCTATTTGGGACCCGTTTCTGGACTACTTTGACAAGGTTAAAAATGATCAGTGATCTGTGACTAGGGTTAGGGGTGATGGACAGCTTGCCCGGTCGGTTTCCTGTGGACCCCTTGGGTGGGATCCTATGCATAATATCCCTCATAAGCACCTTTTGCAGCTGGTAGCACCACGTTAACAATGCCAAATGTCAATGATGTATGTATTTCTTTTTCTTTTTCCTGTGCCTGAGCCTGTTTGTCTTGTTCGTTTATTGTTGTATTAAAAAATTGAAAATAAAATATAAAAATAATAATAAATAAATAAAAACAGGACATACAGTAACACATTACATAAAATGAACATTACAGAATAATCAAGGATAAAGGGAAACAAGAGATGTAAGCAACAAATGTTCGACAACTAGCTAAACAAAAGAAAATACACCAGCCACTATTCTAGCTTACTCAGCAGCTATCTTTTCAGAAGGTTCTCAAAACCACTCAGAGAGCCCGCAGTCAATGGCTGAGTTTCCCAACAAAGAAGCTTCTTAAGAGTTAAGAAGCTTCTTAAGGAGTTAAGAAGCTTCTTAAGGAGTTAAGAAGGCTCCAAAGAAGTGTTTCCCAAACGCCTTCTTAACAGTCGAGAAAAATAAAAAAAATAGAAGGCTCTTAAGAAGCATCTTAACTGGAGCGGCTCACTTGATGGCACTCTGAGCCCAGCAGTGGGCCACGACTCAGTGGTTGAGAAACACTGTTAACACCTAATCATGGTCATGTTAAACTTTATTAAACATTATTTATTTCAGACATGGACTGCAGTTCAAATTGCTTTATATACACAGCATACAACAAAACAGAGAAACACTACAGAATTTAAGCGACCTTGGGTTCTGTGAAAGGTGCTATATAAATCCACAACATTATAAAAGGAATCCATTCTGATTAGATAAATATAGCCTACGGTAAAACATTTAAAACACAAGTAACCATACATACAGGGGAGATTTTCAAGTGTTCCTCAATTTTAAACACTAAAGGGTGCATGAAAGAAAGGAAAAAGGGAAAAACACAAGAGGAACAGTGGACACAAGTATCTCCTTTTGCCTGATGCGGCTGGATCTGCCAGTGTTTTGTCATTAAGAAGGTGTTAAGAAGGCTCCAGACCCTTCTTACAAAACCTTCTTAACGAAAGATCATCTTAGCGCTAAGAAGCTTTTGGGAAACGCAGCCTTCTTAACGGAGGATAATTGGAAGATAATTTTAGGCTAAGAAGCAATCGGGAAACGCGTTGGCTTCGTTGGCTTCTTACGGGAGCCTTAAGAAGGGTCAAAGAAGCTTCTTAGCGCTAAGAAGCTTTTGGGAAACGCATGCCTTCGTAAAGAAGCAATTGGGAAACGCGTTTGCTTCTTAAGGGGGCCTTAAGAAGGGTTGAATTAGCTTCTTAGCGCAAAGAAGCTTTTGGGAAACCCAGCCAATGTCTTTAGGGATCTTGTTCCACTCCTCTCCCCCCGTGTAGGCGAATGTACTTCTTCCCACCTTGCGTTTTACATGAGCTAGTTTCAAGTCCGCTACACTAGCTCTGGTGTTCCAGCCGTGAGCGTCCCGAACAAACTGAAAATACTTGAAGTAATTTGGACACAGGTCATGCAATATTTTATAGACCATGATGGGTTTCAACTGTTGAACTCTACTTTCAATGGGGAGCCAATTAAATTCCTTAAAATGGATTGGGCTAATATGCGTTGCAGTTATGTTGGAGCCCAGAGATTCATTCATCTATTCTAGGCACTCGCTGATATGCTGCGGCCCATCCAGCTCAAAGGCAGAAACTACTTTCAGATAAATTTCAGTGGCGGTACTCGTATCCTCTCATCATTAATTTCACTGCCCCAAGAGACAATTATTTTCAAGAGTTTTACAATACAGCAACTAAACATCCAGTTTAAAGCTGGAAAATAAAGACCCTTCATTAAGAGGGCACTCTACAAATATTCCGTTCTCTAGGCATGCTCATATTAGTTTTAATCAGTGTTGGGGGTAACTCATTACAAAAGTAACATATTACATGTAATATATTACTTTTAGCAGTAACTCAGTAATATAACTTATTACCAATAGGATTTCAGTAATATTATACCAGTTACTTTGTCAAGTAACACAAGTTACAAATTGAGTTACTTTTTTAAAAATTAAACGACATTATTAAAATACAATCATTTCCGAATCAAATTGTGTGTTTTTATGCAAATAACCACTAAATAGATGACAATAACAAAGGAAAAGGATAACATTCGAATTTTGGACAGTTTACACTGACTTCAAGACGGTTGAAATTAGTTTTCGGGATGGTTCCAGGGCGGCGATGTCATTCTGCTACTGCTGTTACTTTGGTGAAAGTAAGGCAAAAGTAGTGTAATAAGTAACGAGTTACTCTACACAGACAGTAATATTGTAAAGTAACTTATTACTTTAAAATGAAAGTAACTAGTAATATGTATTATATTACATTTTGAAAGTAACTTGCCCAACACTGGTTTTATGAAACTGTCCTTTAAAATCATGTGCAAATGTAGCAATAGCATTATAAACATCATAAGGATAATGAGAGAACGGATGAATGGACGTGGTCAGAGGGATGTTATGCCTTCCTTATACAGTTATTTTGTTTCCATAGTGGGTTGAAATACAATGTATAGGCGCTGGCTAAGGTTATACCGGTCCCCTATCTCCCTTAGCTTGCTTGCCTTCTTCATTGTATCTGTGTCACTGCAGGACCATAATAAATGTAATTTTCTCTAAAGCCAACCTAATTATTGTCTCTCTAAGACCTTATTTACCTAAGATGCCTGCCCCAAGAACTCAGAGGCATGACATAAGAGCTTTGATTGATCAGCTTGCATAAGAAAGTCTTGATGATCTTCTTCTGCCTCTGCTTTATACTCTTATGACTTCACCTCCTCTACCTCCTCATCTGCCACCTCTTCTTGGTCCTCCTTTTCATGTTTTCTCTCCACTCATTTCTCTCTCCTCCTCCTCCTTGTCTGGCAGGTTATGGAAACATTGCTCCAAGCACAGAGGGCGGGAAGATCTTTTGTATCCTGTATGCCATATTTGGCATCCCTCTGTTTGGGTTCTTGCTGGCGGGGATTGGGGACCAGCTGGGGACCATCTTTGTGAAAAGCATCTTGAAAGTTGAGAAGATATTCAGGGTATGTATCATTATCATACTGTATTGCTGTTTGAATGCACACAATAAAATACTGCAGCTCCACTGCTCCCCACTGTGACAAGCCAAATATGATCTCAAAGCTATTACAATCCCATTCACTGAAGCAGCAAGCTACCTGTGATTCAGCCTTTTGTGTGTGCAGTCTGAGCAGAGAGGGTTGTGGAGTTGAGGTGTGACGGCTTTGTTGTCAAGGCCTGGTGTGTTTGATGGAGTGTGGAAGCAGCAGCGGGGTCACAGACAGAGAGTCAGGAGCCTGAAGAGCTTGAGTGGGCAGTAGATGAGCTCTGCGCGGGTGCCTCTTTACCAGTGGTGGCTGGTGAGCTTGGAGACAGGGGAGGAAGCTAGTGCGGCGACCAAAGGTCGCCGCCCCTTTTCGGCGGCAAATTTGGGCAAATTTGGGCAAATTTGGGCAAATTTGGGCAAATTTGGGCTTTTTTTTTTCACGTGTGCGTGCGCGCGTGCGCGCATGTGTGTGTGTGTATTTGCCATGTTTCCCATGCTGTCAAGCCTCTTAGCTTTCCACCCAGTGAGGAGCATTGCATTAGCACCCAGTGAGAGGACTACAGGACGGAACAGCACCTGGCACCTGAGGCGGTCCCAGGGAAAATATGACGTGTGCTCTGCTGCTGATACTCTCACCAACAAGCAGTTTTTGCCCAAAACGCCCAAATCTCATTTTAAATTAGCATTAGGATTAGACTGTTGTGATGTCATTATTCAGTTTTAACCATCAATAATTGTTCCTTTTCTCATTATTTCATTTCTCAGAGTAAATACTGTATATTTATTTCGAGATTTCTGTCAATTATTTGTGCTGTTATGGTTATAATTAGCCTAGTTACTCACTTCTACACTATCTTAGATTGTGTTACTTATGGATGGCATGGAATTATAGTGAAAATAGATTATCCCCCCTTTTTGCTGGGGACCCCACTTTGAAAACCACTGGCTTAGGCTAGAACTGTTGCGAGAAGGTTTCAGGATTTATCTCTATGCATTAGGCTGTGATTACTATTTATATAAATCTATTTATTCACATAGATTCATGATATATTATGGTATACAGCCTACCTGTGACATCAATGTTTTGATTCATCCTATGATGTCTCACACTCAGGTGTGCTTTCACAAGACAGGTGTTGTCCATTCAATCAGCTAACCTGTCTTTATAATGGCTGTCTTGCACTGTTTGTATGATACTTGACAAAGTCTATGGCCGAAACTGTTGTCAAATAGCGTTAAATTACACTTAATTGCATCTGGAACGAGAGTGTGTCTTCATGTGCACAGTGCTGCACTACTCATTTAGTTATCAACTTTGGAGCGTTATTTACCCCCCCTTCCTGACATCCTAGGTTGACATGCTTCATCCCAATCGATTCCTTATTTCTTCTACTTTCATATGATATAAAGATCACCACTCAAGCTTTAAAATTGAGCCCGCTGTCAGCTATCGATTTACAGGCCAAATTCAGTTAAAAAATGTGTGAATTTAAGCTTCGCGGGTTTTAGTATAAGAAACAGGATGAAACTTCAATACGACAAAAATAGCGCTGCTCGGTGAACCATTTCCACGCCGAATTTAATAGAAGGTTCGGATAACTTGAAATCAATTGACTTACTTGAATATCCGTGCTGTCTGTAGGGGAAACGCTGCAGTCGAGACGTTGCAAATATTCCAGTTTTCTGACATTGCAAAAAGCCCGTATCGCGCAGCTCAAGTCTCCCCGCAACTCGAAACTCGTTTTGGTGGTAATCCAATATCAACGACTGTCTGGCTTGTGAACACTTACTGATTGATAAAAAAGTAAATAAAAATAAGAGGGAAATATGATATGCTGCTACTGTCTCAGTAAATCCTTCCTGTCAGGTCAAGCAGTGGATTTCACCTCCTTGATTCAGCGTGACCACAGACCAGGCAGTGGAACAACGTTGCCGATTTTCAGACGTATTCAGCATTGGACAATACAGAATGTCAATCAATGTCAAGCAATCGATCTATCAAACAACAACCAATTAGGGTTTCACCTGGTTTCACGGGCTAAGGGAGAGCTCCCCTCCTCCTCAATCTGATTCGTTGGAAAACACATCACTCTCACTGTTTTCTGTGAATTGCAAGTCTTTTTCAACCAATCTTATTTTTTCATTAGATAAATTACCAAATAAATCAAGCCCACAGGGCGGGTGTTTTTTTAATCCCCTCCCCCATGCTGGGACCAGGGCCAGAGTGACTCGTCTGCATGGAGCTATATAATGAATGAAAAAATGAGCGTCTGCACATAAGAAAAAACACATTTGATTGATATTTTATTATAAAAAAAAATATGAAAAATGAAAAATATAAAAATAAAAATAAAAAATATTTTTTTTTTATATATATTTTTTTTATATAAAATCCCCAATCTAATAGAGGAGGACCATCCTCCTATGCCTCACTGGAAAACCTCCTCTGCTCTTTACACTACAAATGATCCGGGAGCTTGAGTTTCTGTGCCAAAAGAAGGATTTGTGTAGGTTACCTCTTTACGAGGGATCAGCCGATCAGCATTTTGGTAAACAAACAGCATCACTGGGTGGAAACGGCAATGGGACCTATGGAGGCTGAGCTTGAGCGTCTCACTCTAGCTGTGCTGTTTACATTTTTAAAACTGCAACAGTTCACACAACTTTAACACGACATGCATATATTATACATCAAACTCTTGAGCTACTTCTGCTCTCACTCAGAATTTCAACATATAAGCGATGTGATGTATAGTTTCTGAGATATTAATGTTTGTTTGGCACAACTCATACTAATTAACTGCCGCGGGATTCCGCATTTCTGGGTGGCTGTGACGTCATGCTGATTCGTCCTATTAATATTCATCAATGTGATCTTGTGGCATAAAAAAGTCCAAGTCCAGGCACTCTTGTTGGTTTGAAAGTTGAAACGTCTTTCTTTGGAGATGTTCTTTAATTCAGATGTTAAACAACACAGTCTGTGCCTTCCCCTGAGTGTTAAACACATAGCGTTTTGTTCAGACAAAGACCTTTCATGTATTTTTTGTCTTTGTTCACTGGGTTAGCCAAATCATTATTGGCTGTGTGGTTCATTAAGCCACAACGATGTCTCTGAGCTTCGTTAATCACAGCATCTTCCACAGTATTGTTTCTAAGATGTTTTTTGTTGTTATTTGTTTGCCTGACCCAGTTGTCATTTGCCTGCTTGCCCCATTTTGTTTCCTCAGCAAAAACACAAACAGATCAGCCAGACAAAGATCAGAGTGACGTCCACCATCCTGTTCATCCTGGCTGGCTGTATCGTGTTTGTCACCTTCCCTGCTGTCATCTTCAAACACATCGAGGGCTGGACCACGCTGGAGGCCATCTATTTTGTCGTCATCACTCTCACCACAGTGGGGATAGGAGACTATGTGGCAGGTATAAGGATGGCTGTTCACTGTGTATGTTGCTGTTTTGTAGAAGGTTGAATTTGATGGCTGCATGCATCATTGTCAATCTTCTCTTAAAATGTAATATGCCTCTACTCATTTCTGCATTTACACTGACTGACTGACTGTATAATGTAATGCAATGTGATACAGTAGCATTGGTCTATCTGTCTAACTGTCTCTATGCCTTTATACTTGTTTGTCTGTCTATTCGGGGCCCAAGCTGCCACTTACCAAACTACCATGGTGTGTCTGTCTGTCTGTCTGTCTGTCTGTCTGTCTGTCTGTCTGTCTGTTTGTCTGTCTGTCTGTCTGTCTGTCTGTCTGTCTGTCTGTCTATCTGTCTGTCTACCCACCCTAATTTTTTGACCATGATGTCTCCCCTCACTTTCAGGTGGAAACCGCAGGATCAAGTACATGCAGTGGTACAAGCCATTGGTGTGGTTCTGGATCTTGGTGGGTTTGGCATACTTTGCGGCGGTCCTGAGCATGATTGGAGACTGGATCCGAGTGCTTTCCAAAAAGACCAAAGAGGAGGTGGGCTTCATTTGATTACATCGCCCATTATCACATTAGTGCAGTGGAAAATAAAAGTTCACTCAGCTGCTGCCTCCCTTCTTACGCCTGCTTAGTGCCTTGTGTTTTACTGTACATTATGCCCAGACAGATGTAAGTCATTGATCCTCTCACACAGTGTGGAAAAGGATGTATGGTGTTTCAGCAGGACTTGTGATTGTCAGCACTGGTAGATGCTGAGATCTTCAAACTAATGCCTATCCTGTAGTTTCAAATAGATCGATCCCCCCAAAATTGGCACCCATCTGGAACAATTTACCTCTGCAATATGATGGACAATTCCTTTGCTATAATGGTGTAGTAGGATGACATTGTACATAAGTGCTGATCTGGTGACAGTTTTTCAATTGTCCAACTAACGTTAGTAAATGGGTCAGAAAAGCTAAGTCCTAGTCTGTGTTAAGGACATGTGAAGTGCTGGCCTGTCATAACATTGTTGTACAGTAACACTAGATGAACATAATGCTAATGTCTTGCTACAGCATATTGCACTACATAGTTCTGCCTTGTTGTCACAGGTTGGGGAGTTTAAAGCTCATGCAGCCGAGTGGAAGGCAAACGTCCGTGCAGAATTCCGTGAAACGCGGCGGCGCCTGAGCGTTGAGATCCATGACAAGCTCCAGCGGGCCGCCACCATCCGCAGCATGGAGCGCCGTCAGCTGGGCCTGGAGCAGCGAGCCCACTCCCTGGACATGCTCTCCCCGGAGAAGAGAGCCGTGTTCGCCAGCCTTGATGCCGGCCGCTTCAAGGCCTCCTCCCAAGAGAGCATCGATACCAAGCTGAACAACCTGAGGCTGAAGGGGGCCTGCTGTGAGCCGTACGACCACCAGGGCGGCGAGCAAACGCAACAGACGGCATCGTCATCCGAGGAGAACCTCTTCAACCTGCACTTCGGATCCCTCACCAAGCTGGCCAAGCGCAACAGGAACCGCGATATGAGGAGGAACATTCCCGATGATGTTCGACAGATGTGCGAAGGCATGAGCAACACCATGCTGGGAGAGGAGAGGAGGGAAGAAGAGGAAGGAGATGGAGATGGGGAGGCAGATGAGGAAAATGTAGGAAGGAAAGAGGGAAACACCAGTCTGACAAATCTGTCACAATATGCAGTGGAGCGCAGCAAGTTGAATGAGTTCATACCAGCGCAGGCCAAAGAGAGAGAGCATGAGCAGGTACTGGCTGGAAGAGAGCCACAGACAAGCCCAGCGGTGTAAAGAAATAGGGAAAAACAGAGTGAGATACTAAGACAGAGAGAAAGAGAGAGCGCACAGTCCTTTGAGATGTCAAGAAATGTGCCTTTCTGTTTCCTATGCCTAGATTTGGGACTACTCTGAGGACATTCGTTCACTGTGCCATAGCCACGGGAAGAAAATGTGTTGCCAAAAATTAAAGAAAGGGAACAGATAGAAGAGGCTATGGTCAAATACCTCAATCCTTGGATGATACTGTATGTGTATAGGCTATAAATAGATCCATGTTTCTCCAAGGACAACTCTCCTGTATACCTGTCAACATTGGGCTTTGGAAAGAAGGGAGATTTTCTAGGACCCCCACCCGACCATCATTTTGCATTACATTATGAAAGGGATTTCCTCTCTCGGTTCCAGAGATCTACCAACTAGCATGCTGCTTGACATCTTTTTTCCACCGTGACCAAACTCCACCCTAAACCTTGTAAAACGCATGGTTGTTTCCCAACATACTTCCGGTCAGGAAGGGAATTAAAAAGTCTCCCAAGTGTATAAATATCTATATACTGTAGAGAGGGACAGACTGGGACAAGAAAATAGCCCTGGAATGTTTTGACCCAGACAGCCCATATCCAGCCTGTGAATATTTATCCCCACCCATACATGAATACAAGACATTTAGTGTCACTAATTATACAGTATATCAATTAGTGCTACATACAGTTTGTCGCCGCCAGACCACCACTGTGAGGAGACCACAACATTGAGCATTGAGTGCCTCATGATAATTAAGCAATATCACATGAGAGGGAGTGCGGTTGTTGGCTAATATTGGCACTGCTGTGATTCGGTCACAGGCACAAGGCCGCAGGCCAAGTGCCGAAGATAATCACAGCAGTGCCAATATTAGACAACAACAGCACGACCTCGAGTGTGATATTGCTTTTATACAACAGTTCTATTAAACAAAGCTGATAAAAAAAAAGACAAAAAGCTGCGAAAATATATGATTTCTGTATTTATTCCTCCGCCAACAAAAATAGTCCCCTCAGGTTTCTGCTTTGCTGAAAATGTAGCATAATCAGCCTAATTAACTGCAGGCTGTCTACTTTACTACTGTCTACTCTACAGCTGTGAAGCGTTCTGTTGATTAGGGCAGCTGTGAAGCGGAGTGATCTACACACAGTGAAGCGCCAGTGCATTATCATGAAATAACGGCACTCGTAGGATCCCTCTTGTCCAATCAAATTGCTCGGCCGGAACTACCTGTTGTATAAAGGGCCAGTGTTTTTCCGTAATTCTGCTATTAAACAGACAAACATACTATAATGACCAGGGGCCATATCGTCACAAAACTTGTTGGACATAGGCTGCATGCCTCGCACAAACAGCGGTTGTGAGACGGGAATCTGATTGGTTTGAATGATGTAATGCCCAGGCATTGCCTGGCTACACCTGTGAGTAATTCTGATGCTTAAGACTTCCAAAATCTCATTTGAGCTGGCATTTTGGGGACGCAGATGATTTGGCACGGCTCTAATAATCTAAAGGTGCCGTGGACATCCCCGCCGAGAATTGCATCCCCACCATATTTCGGGGCTGTTTTAACTTAGAAAACAGGGAGGTCACGTCTACCAAGACAATTATATCACTTTTAAACAGTTACATTTCTGTATAAATCATTACAATATGCTCCCATGAGGTGGGGATGCGTTTAGCTGCTGCCGGGCGGGGGTGCAAAACTCCTGGACACCTGCGCAAGGCGGACTGCTATTATTAAGGCATGCAAACAGGTGCGCAAGCGCAAATAGGGGATATTGCCTGTACCAAGATAGGGCCCCAGGTCTTGAAGAATAAGGTGCACGCGCTGGGCCTTGGCCATTGGGATTGTCCCTTTGGTCGACTGGTTAGCATATTGCTCTTTGGAATGACAGACCCTGGTTCAATTCCCTGATTTGTTACAAAACAAATGAACGGCACAAACATAACCTCCTGGGTGGAGGTAACAATTAAAAGGTGGAGTATGGATGGACATAGGTAGAAATACACTGAGCCTTGATGCTGTTCCACCGGCAATGGAAATGCTGCTGGTGCTTGCCCTACTGAAAAGTCAGTCATTTTTGGTGCATTTTGATGCCTCAGCTTCACGGTTCTTTATTTTCTGCCCCTCAATTTCTCTGCCCCACCTTTTCTTTAGTTTTAGTTTTTACTTCTGTCTGATCTCGCTGATCGGCAGCTAGTGCTCCGTTCGTGAGGGGTGGAGGCAGAGCTCCCTCACCTCTCTCTCGCTCACTCACCTCTCTCTCTCACTCACTCACCTCTCTCGCTCACTCACCTTTCTCTCTCTCACCTCTCTCTCTCGCTCACTCACCTCTCTCTCACTCACCTCTCTCTCGCTCACCTCTCTCGCTCACCTCTCTCGCTCACCTCTCTCTCACTCACTCACCTCTCTCGCTCACCTCTCTCTCACTCACCTCTCTCTCTCGCTCACCTCTCTCTCACTCACCTCTCTCTCTCGCTCACCTCTCTCTCGCTCACCTCTCTCTCGCTCACTCACCTCTCTCACTCACCTCTCTCGCTCACCTCTCTCGCTCACCTCTCTCTCACTCACTCACCTCTCTCTCTCACTCACCTCTCTCTCACTCACCTCTCTCTCGCTCACCTCTCTCTCACTCGCTCACCTCTCTCTCGCTCACCTCTCTCGCTCACCTCTCTCTCACTCGCTCACCTCTCTCTCGCTCACCTCTCTCTCGCTCACCTCTCTCTCACTCACTCACCTCTCTCTCACTCATTCACCTCTCACTCACTCACCTCTCTCTCGCTCACCTCTCTCTCACTCACTCACCTCTCTCTCTCGCTCACCTCTCTCTCGCTCACTCACCTCTCTCACTCACCTCTCTCGCTCACCTCTCTCGCTCACCTCTCTCTCACTCACTCACCTCTCTCTCACTCATTCACCTCTCACTCACTCACCTCTCTCTCGCTCACCTCTCTCTCACTCACCTCTCTCTCACTCACTCACTCACCTCTCTCTCACTCATTCACCTCTCACTCACTCACCTCTCTCTCGCTCACCTCTCTCTCACTCACTCACCTCTCTCTCTCATTCACCTCTCACTCACTCATTCACCTCTCACTCACTCACCTCTCTCTCGCTCACCTCTCTCTCACTCGCTCACCTCTCTCTCGCTCACCTCTCTCTCACTCACTCACCTCTCTCACTCACTCACCTCTCTCTCGCTCACCTCTCTCTCACTCGCTCACCTCTCTCTCGCTCACCTCTCGCTCACTCACCTCTCTCTCACTCACTCACCTCTCTCGCTCACCTCTCTCTCGCTCACCTCTCTCTCGCTCACCTCTCTCTCACTCGTTCACCTCTCTCTCGCTCACCTCTCTCTCACTCGCTCACCTCTCTCTCGCTCACCTCTCTCTCGCTCACTCACCTCTCTCTCACTCACTCACCTCTCTCGCTCACCTCTCTCTCGCTCACCTCTCTCTCGCTCACCTCTCTCTCACTCGTTCACCTCTCTCTCACTCACTCACCTCTCTCACTCACTCACCTCTCTCACTCGCTCACCTCTCTCTCGCTCACCTCTCTCGCTCACTCACCTCTCTCTCACTCACTCACCTCTCTCGCTCACCTCTCTCTCACTCACCTCTCTCTCGCTCACCTCTCTCTCACTCGCTCACCTCTCTCTCGCTCACCTCTCTCTCACTCACTCACCTCTCTCTCACTCACTCACCTCTCTCTCACTCATTCACCTCTCTCACTCACTCACCTCTCTCTCACTCACTCACCTCTCTCTCACTCACCTCTCACTCACTCACCCCCCCCCCCCCTTGCTCTGTCTGTATAACTAAAAAGAAAAAAGGAAAATATGGGAGATTTACGGGGAAAATTACCAAATGCAAGCGCGGTGGGAGAGGGGGTGAAAATACAGGAGAAACTTGGAGAAAACAGGAGCGTTGACAGTGTGCCATAGCCATAGGAAGAAAATGTGTTGCCAAAAATTAAAGAAAGGGAATAGAAGAGGCTATGGTTAAATAGGCCTACCTCAAGTCTTGGATGATACTGTGGGGTAGTTATAAAAAGCCAAGGCAAGGACAACTCTTCTGCCAACACCCTCTTCTGTTGCCTCTGACAGCTCTTATTTAAGACGGAAAAGAAAAAGCAAAGACTGCCTGACAATGTCGAATATGTCTTCTTCTTCTTCTTTTTCTTCTTCTTTTTTAACAATGTGTGCAGGAGATCCAGAGAGCCAATGTCACGCCATCCGTCTTCAGAAACCATATTGATCTGCACTTCACTGTGGTGGCTATTTTTAGCTGAGCAGACTGCTACAGACTCCAGCCTTTAATGAATGGAGGTGGAGAAGTTGTGTTTCTGCTGGATCAATAGACAGCGAGAGCATTTACCCAACTGCCATGTACAATTATTCCTACGTGGTATGCGACTTTGAAAATATCCTTAGGATATAAATCTCTGTATGCTATAAGAGCTCAAAAGAAACAACTATTCACATTGACTGTGCATGGTTATTCAAACACAAAACTGCAGCTCCAGTGCAATTTATTGACGAGTACTAACTTGAAGGCTTGGAGTTATAGCTGAACTAATGTCTGTTGGCATTTCAATTAAATGAAAAATACTGCTTTCATTTAGGCTATACTTTCTACTGCTCACTAAAGGAATGGACAAAACAATTATTTCAGTTATGATTCGGCACCATTTCTTAAATCTCAATCAACATGATATAATTTTTAAGGGCTGGATTCCACTTGAAAGAACCACGGTTAATTTGACATTTTGAGATGGTGAACATTATTTTGTAAATGATTGACTCTTTAATGAATGTGATGCTGATTTGTATTCATCAGGCATGTTTCCATCTGTGTTTATTCATTTTTTTATATCGACCCTGCACTTCAACTGAATTTTTCATTCAGCTGTAAAGGAAAATATGAAGTGAATATGTCATGCCATGTCTGTGTCATGTATGTCATTTCTTTGCCCTAAACACAGTTCTGAGATATTGAATAACATCAGGAATTTTCCTCATAGAGGGTAAAAGATCTCAGTATCTTCACATTGAATTTGTTTTTCTATACTTTGTAAAGCTTTATTCACTGAGGTGTTTACTAATTTTCTAAAACTTGTGACATTTTAGACTATTTTTTTTACTACTTTAACTATCATCCGCACTGTGAAAACAGGTACTGATATTGCTGTCCAATGCATACTTGTAATTTTACAAAATTTGAAAATGTACCATTGGCATGCATTCCATGCATTTCTAATGGTGAATTACAGATATTGGTTGTACCCATAACCTGTCTTTCTGATATGAATCACATTAATCTGTCCATGACTATCATCAGTGACAAGTTGATCTTGCTCAGACTATTTGTTGTTTACAGTTTATTTTGTGAAAAGATCACATCAAATGTAGTGAGTGCCTTTTTCCAGTAATAAATATTAGAAAATGAATGAAACAATTGTGATTGTATAACTTTGCTATTGTGGTAAACAAGCTCAAGAGTGTGAAAAGTGGTAGAAACACAATAAGTATAATTACATTATATCATATCCATACATCACCACAGTGTTGCATCCTTCATTACGCATACACATACTAGATAATACTATATGATCAAATACTCTAAATTAATTTACAGATAGATTTGTGGTCACTCTCCCACTCTGTCTTGCAGGAGCCTGCATGGTGGTTGTGGTCGTTAGGCTGATTGAGTGCACCTGGACCCAGTGTACTCCTTGCATCGGCGCAGTTTCTAGGCCGAGCGGCAGGCGCAGATCAAAGCAGTGGGCGTGGAAAGGCGCACTTGATATCGTCGTGCTGGCGCTAGATGCAGCCCAAAGCATTACAACCACGCCTTTTAGGCGTAAAATTATGCACCGTCATGCTCATTGGATAAGTGCAATAAACGAATCGCACGCTTGCCTTTTTAGCTCCAATTCCAGTGATCCCGCAAAACCAGACGAAAGCCAAACGCTCTGCCCCCCCCCCCCCTCCCTTCATCCAGCCTGTCTGTCTGCATTATAGGCTATTATTCCATATTATTATGCTTCTCAAACCAATCTAACTGCAGTTTCAATACTGCAAGCATGTAAATACGCTACACTATAGCAAGATCAAAGTGAAAATAATGTTCTATGCATCAGTTAGAAAAATATAGCCTATTAGATTGGTGAAAGTTTGTCCAGAAAGATATCATTTTCTCTCGCCTGCTGCAGGAAGGATGATGCACATAAATATACCCTACATTATGTCAAGTCATTGCATAAATGTGTTTTTATTGTAAAACTAAATGTGAAATAGGGCCAAGTTATTGGAGGGACATCACAGTATAGCAGATGCCATTAGAAGCGCGTTCCGAAGCGCGTTCCGCTGTTAAAGCTTCTGGCATACTCTTCGCGCACGCGCTGGAGGCGGGGCTCAGAGGAGGGCGCGCGCACTCTGCGCGGGCCAAAACAGAACATACTCAGTGCGCAGCTCCAGGCTCCAGGCAGTCTGAATGAAATTGAATGTAACGTTCCCAATTCTATGTATTAAATTATAAAAAACGACCCCTCCACATTTGGGAAGGCTAAGCCACACAACTAGTTCGTTATAATCGAACAGCATGCTTTGAAGGCGACTTTACGACGGTGAGGACTCAATCACAGCAGATATCCGCTGATAGCCTACCACGGAGATCTCACAGGCACAGGCAGCAAAACCGACGCGCTGATAGAAAAATCTCCATGGACGCGCCGCGCTGCGCTCAGGCCTCGCCCCCCGACACGCCCCGTGCGATGTCGTCATAATCGCCGTGCGCCCTATGCGCTTGGCTGGGCGCGAAGAGTATGCCAGAAGCTTTACTTCTCTAAATCACGTTAACTCGACAAGGGGTATATATAGGCCCAGGAGGACATATATGTTTCACTTAGGGTGGTGTTTTAATTTCGATGATTTATTTGGTCCAATATTGAAATGTTCTACAATTGCAGGCTGTGTTACCATTACACATTATTTTAGATCGACCTTTTATATCTATTTCGCCTCATTTGGTTGCTATTTAGTAGCGAAATTTAGTACCCAATTGCATGCTGGGGCATTCACAGTTGTGCCTGTCAGACTGCCTGCAGCCTCAAAGCGGTACGGACGGAGTTGTTTTACCCAGGCTGGAAGCGTTGTCACACAGGCTTGTGACAGTAACTCAACGCGGAAGGATTTATTTCACAATAAACTGGTAAACGCACACCAATGCCTGCTCCTGTCAGTAGGAGAGAGGGAGAGAGTGACACAGAGAAGGGTGACAGAGGAGAGAGGGGACGGACTGGCCCATTGAATAGGCCTGCTTTTCAAAGGCGCAAGGCGCTAAATTAACGGCAGGTCGGAAGATAGGAGTACGCCGGTATTTAGCGCCGACACGCCCACTTTGGCGCATTCAGGGACTCCGCCACGCCCATTCGGCCTAAAGCGCATTTGGCAGCCTAAAGCCTATTGCTATTTTCCCGAAACAGGCGCTAGGCACGTTTTTTTGCGGTTAAGGCCCGTAATTGCGCCGATGGCCTGTGGGAGAATAGGGCCCTAAAAGCCTGCAGACCATTCAGTGTCTCTCTCCCTCCTCACCTGTGTGCACAATTTGTTTTATTTGTTTAGAGTAGTTTGTGTTGTTTAGTCCTTAGGTTTAGGTAATACATTGCTGTTATACCCTTTACTTTGGCATGTTACAACCTGGCTCAAGGAAGTAACAAAAGGATGGAGTTCTACACAAAGTTAAAGCCATACTTTATTACCTAAAAGTAAGGACTAAACAACACAAACCCAAATTATTAATTATTATTAAAACCCCAAAGAACAGATCACCGACTCCAACCACCAGGCTCCTGCAAGACAGGGCCAGCAAAGTGGGAGGGTCGTCACCCATTCACCCCATTGCACCATCAAAGTCTGCACACTGCAATCAAATATGAAATAAGATCTCAATGCTCCTCTGTAGACTTATCGGTCCCTATTCTCCCACAGGCCTTCGGCGCTAAAACGGGCCTTAAACGCAAAAAAACGTGCCTTGCGCCTGTTTCGGGAAAATAGCAATAGGCTTTAGGCTGCCAAATGCGCTTTAGGCCGAATGGGCGTGGCGGAGTCCCTGAATGCGCCAAAGTGGGCGTGTCGGCGCTAAATACGGCGTACTCCTATCTTCCAGCCATCTTCCGACCTGGCCTACTTTTAGCGCTTTGCGCTTTTGAAAAGCAGGCCTATTCAGTCCTCTGTCACCCTTCTCTGTGTCACTCTCTCCCTCTCTCCTACTGACAGGAGCAGGCATTGGTGTGCGTTTACCAGTTTATTGGGAAATAAATCCTTCCGCGTTGAGTTACTGTCACAAGCCTGTGTGACAACGCTTCCAGCCTGGGTAAAACAACTCCGTCCGTACCGCTTTGAGGCTGCAGGCAGTCTGACAGGCACAATACGACTGTCTCTCTCTGACTGCCTGTGAATGCCCCAGCATGCAATTGGGTACTAAATTTCGCTACTAAATAGCAACCAAATGAGGCGAAATAGATATAAAAGGTCGATCTAAAATAATGTGTAATGGTAACACAGCCTGCAATTGTAGAACATTTCAATATTGGACCAAATAAATCATCGAAATTAAAACACCACCCTAAGTGAAACATATATGTCCTCCTGGGCCTATATCCTTTGTCGATTTAACGTCATTTAGATAAGTGTCAGCGGAAGCGCTTCAGAACGCGCATGTGCTATACTGTGATGTCCGGCCCAACTTCACATTTAGTTTTACAATAAAAACACATTTATGCAATGACTTTACATAATGTAGGGTATATTTATGTGCATCATTCTACCTGCAGCAGGGGAGAGAAAACGATATCGTTCTGAACAAACTTTCACCAATATAAAATTAATCTCATCATATAGGGATAGGCTATATTTTTGTAGCTGATGCCTTTAGAACATTATTTTCACTTTGATCTTGCTATAGTGTAGCGTATTTACATGCTTGCAGTATTGAAACTGCAGTTAGATTGGTTTGAGAAGCATAATAATATGGAATAATAGCCTATATATGGAGATAGACAGACCGGATGAAGGGAGGGGGGGGCGGCGGAGCCCTTGGCTTTGTCTGGTTTTACCGGATTTGTCCAGGAATTGGAGCTTAAAAGGCAAGCGTGTGTCTCTTCCCTGCAATTCTCCAATGAGCGGACAATGCATAATTTTACGCTTAAAAGGCGTGGTTATAATGGTTGAGGCTGAGTTTAGCGCCGATACCAAGATATCAAGTGCGCCTTTCCACACCCACTGCTTTGCGCTGCGGCTGGCGCTCGGCCTAGAAACTGCGCCGCTGCAACGATAGAGCCCATCGTCTGTATTTTTCTCCCTCCCCCCTCTCTCAAAATCTTATCCATATCAACGTTTAAACATTACATACATTATCATAGTATGTTTGCCTTAATGCAGCTTCTGGCAAATAAAACAACTGAATTCATTGTTATGTAACTGACTGCTGACGTGTTGCAGGATGCTGTGGTGGCATAGGGCTTTACTGGGAGCTAGCCTGGGTGAACCCAGCCTTCAACGTGACGTCACAGACTATGCCTGTAATGTAACTTTGTGACTGATAGTACATAGAGGTCACGTGGAGGCTAGCTGGGAGCCACAGTCACGTGTGTGTCAGTGTGTGTGGCACCCAGTAAAAAAAATCCAGCTGACAGCACCACTAAAGAAATTAATTAGGAGGGCAGGCCCTTCAAGGTGGAAGTGACCTCAACCTGCCGCACCCCCCCCCCCCTCTCTCTCTCTCTTGCTCCCCCTCTGTCCTTATCTCTGTGCCTCCTCCACTCATGGCACATAATGGCTGTGCATGATTCTCCCCTGACAGTTCCCCGCATGTTCACACTTGATTTACTACTTGTGGGTTTTCCATTAGTCTGTTTACTCATTACAATCAATGTCATCAATATAGTGGCAGGAGCGTAGGTGTTCCAGCTCAGGAAAAAGGTTCTCTGCTCTGCTGACAAACATGATGACATTGTGTAGCATGGGAGGGAAAGATTATGAAATATCATTATGATATTTTATGAGCTTTCCAACTAGCCAGCAAGGGCAAACTAGATAGAGTGACGAGACCTCCCACTCTCCTGCCAGGTGGTTAGTGTGACGACCCTCCCACTCTCCTGCCTGGTGGTTGGGGTCTGAAACTTTCAGGAAGTGTAAAGAGCACCCATGATTTTTTAATTAGGTAATTGCCCTATTCCCCCAAAGTTATAACAATTTATTTACTACAACTAAGGACTAAACAACACACCAACTACATCAAACCAAGAAAACAGAACAAAATGAGGAAGCATCAGATCACTTTGTGAAAACATGATACAGCCTGTATCTGTATGTGGTCACTTTGCAAACAGCATCTGCATCTGCCTGTTCACCACTGTTCCTGTCTACCTGTCTCCCTGATTGATTACATGCTCCCATACCTCCCCATTTCTCTTCCTTGGCTAATTGCCTCTACCGTATAACCAAAGCTCCCTTGAAGGCCTGCCTGATCTGTCTGTATCTGCTTTCTCCCATTGCTGTGTGTGCTTGCTTAGTATTGAGCCTCATACCTGTCAGCTGTCTCTCTGCCTCTGACCAACAGGGAGGCAGTGGAGGTGGAGTGGAGGAGGAATAAAGGGTCCCAGCTGCACCCAAAGGTGCACTTTCACATGACACACCACAGTGGGAGGTGTGGGAGCATGTGGAAGAGTTTGACCTCACTGGCTGGGTGAACAGACCTGTGATGCATCATTTTCACAGCTCTTAGCAATGACTACTCGTCCTCATGATGCTATAATGAAGTCATACACATGCACCTTGAATTGCCGGAATGCTGGCTCATCCATGACAGGTCCCTGACCGGGCCTGTCCAGATCCGTGGCTGTTAGTTTCTCTAAAGCAATACCCCTTATGGTGTAACAAAAGGCTATTTGGTATGGTCATGGGGCCCTCAGCGCGAAGGGGCCCCCCGCGATGGGAGAGCGAAAAATTAATAAAATATATGTCTGGCTCCACATAAATATATGACATAAGCTAGGCCTATATGACCAATCAGAATTAAATAAAATTTGTTTCCAAGAAGATAAAGTCTCATGATTGATTGTTATAGTGTCAAGTCACACCCTCTTCTGCATTCAGATATGAACCAAGGGATTTACTATAATCCGCCATTCATTTTTCATCTACATTTTGTAAACTGCTTATGAAAAGTTTTTCAACATTTTTGTTTTAGTTTTGGCCCAAGTGAATATGGTCTCCCCAGATTATATTCTAAATATAGCTGAATCACTTGGTTTGACCCATGACCAAGTAAAACTATTTTTATAAGCATTTTACGAAATGTAGATGGGAAAATGAATGGCGGATGAAATCCCTTGCTAAACGCGGAAGAGGGCGTGACTTTGGCACTCTATTGGATGTCTTGTCTGATTGATTTTGCGAGTTGGCGACACATTTTCCGATTATTCCGACAGCACTTGAATGCAGCATCAGATCAGGTCGGTCAGGAGGTCAAGTCGTCAAGTGTGTGGAAAAAAAGAAAGGGGAAAAGACGAGAAAGAAAGAAGCTGCTCAAGTGTAAACTGGGTAAACCCACTAGCTAGTGACTGATAGCACCCCTTTTTATTTAGCTCAATGGATAGCACATAGATAGAGGTCACGTGGAGGCTGGGTTTACCCAGGCTAGCTAAAATGTCCCGCTAATATAGCGTTAAGTAGCTTCTTTTTTTTTTTAAAGCTATTAAACAAAGTGAAGAAGATGATGTAGGCTAGTAGGTAGCCTAGCTAGTAGGTAGCCTGCACTGCCTGGACACGTCGTCGACGACAGCCTAATAAAAGGAGCTGGATTTTGAGGACCTTCACAGAGTTTGCAAAGAAAAAGTCAAAGAGAAGAACTGCTAAAGGTAAGAACCGATTATGCGGCTGTGCATTGAGCCGTATTATCTGTTGTGATTGTGTGTTGCTGTATGGGTTACCATTTACTTGATGCTGCTTGCATAATATGTAGGCCTACTGTTATGCTGCTGCTGCTATTCATCATTGTAGTTACATCATTACACGGCCATCTTGGTAGGACCAGTGGGTAGGACAATAACAGGTGATTGAAAAAAGAAAAAAGTTATTGTAGGCCTAATCAATTAACAGGCGATTACAATCAAAAGACAAGAAGCCAATGAGCTGTGTCAAGCAATCAATTTCATTCAATCAATCAATAAATTTTATATTTATATAAAAGAAGTAGCTTTGGGCAGTCAGCCTTCTCCAATAGACCAAATCAGCGGGATGTTTACATTTACTTCCGGGTACCCCTGGGTCCACACATTATAATGGCGGTGAACGGCACAAACTGACGTGTTGAAGACAAAAACAGACAAAGAAGACAAAAATGGTTCGTCCGTGTTGTGTTGTTGTTTAATATCATTCATAACAACACTTTCACTAACGTTAGTGGAGACCAGACTAGCTTATTTACCTGTTGGACCAGACCAGAGTAGACTTCGCTAAATTAAATTAACGTGGCGTCGGTAGCTCTGTCTGTAACGTTAACGAGTCTGCTCTCGCCGAGAAGAGCCTGGTGACGCGAGGTTACGAGTCTGCAAAAAAACAGCGAGTTTGACAGACAAACAAACATTATTAGCTAGCTAACACTACATAAAACAAACACAGAAGAAAGGCTAGATACGTCGGACAAGCATGTTTACCAACCGTTTAACCATTTAAATTGAAAGTAGTCGGCCGAAAACAACGAGAGGGTTTGACAGCATTTATTTGACAACATGCACATTTAAACCTGCCGCCTTCCCCAAGTGGTACCCGGAAGTAAATTTGTTTACATGGTGACGTCACGGTGATTTGGTCTATAGAGCAGCACGTACCTGGAACACTATAGCCTACCCGTAGAACTGAGAAATATCACCTTTCAACTCCTTCTCCAAATCCATAAAACAGTGGTTACTGGACAATCAAACTTGCTATCATATCCTGGGATAGTGTTTGCCATTGTTTGTCTGCTTTGTACTTTTGTCTATGCTTACTGTAGACTAGGGGCTATATAATTGTGCTTATGTGCTTTTTGTCTGTGTTTATGTGCTTATGTGCTGGTGCATGTTTCTAATATGTTTATGTGCTCTGGCATGTATTTTATAGGATATGCTAATGTACTCTTGCATGTTTTTATATGCCATTAACCCGCATGTGTTTAAATTGCTTTTGTCTGCTTGTGCCTTGTCTGTATGCTTTTGTATTATAGGAAACAAAAGCATAGTGCTTTTATGCTTTTGTCTGTGCTTATGTGTTCATGTACTATTGCATGTGTTTATTAATGTTTTGATATACAACATCAACCTGTCAGGGACTGCAGATGAAAATTAGCCTGTATGGCTAAATCTGGCACATTTACATGATGGACTCAGGTGCTCATGTTAATTAATGTGCATTACAAATAGAGCAGGTCGAAGACCATGCTCTTTATTTTAGACCCAACAATTGAAACAATTCTCACATGCACTGTCGATTTTATTGCAAGATCATGTGGCTATTGAAACAATTTCCCAACAAGAGCTGTGCTGTGTGTATTGTAAAGGGCCATATTGGTAGTAAATGCATGTGACATCATGGGAATATTATGAATTGTATGTTGGAGTCGGCTTGTCAAGCTTTTGCATTTCTGTCTGAAGTTGTGTGATTGATTACCTTATGATGGCATTGTTGTAAGTAGAGCTGCCACGATTAATCGATTAGTCGATCGACAGAAAATTAATCGATCGACAGAAAATTAATCGACAACTATTTTGATAATCGATTAATCGTTTTGAGTACAATTTTAAGAGAAAAGGTCTAAATTCTCTGATTCCAGCTTCTTAAATGTGAATATTGTCTGGTTTCTTTACTCCTGTATGACAGTCAACTGATATTATTATCTTTGAGTTGTGGACAAAACAAGACATTTGAGGGACTCATCTTGGACTTTGGGAAACACTGATCGTCATTTGCTACCATTTTCTGACATTTTATAGACCAAACAACTAATCGATTAATCGAGAAAATAATCAACAGATTAATCGATAATGAAAATAATCATTAGTGGCAGCCCCAGTTGTAAGTTAAGCCTATTCCTTGGTGTGCTGCTGTCTTGTGTGGTTTTCAGATATTGCCATAAGAGTCATACACTGCATTGGAATGATTTAATCCAGGCATGTCCAAAGTCCAGCCCAGGAGCCAATTGACCTATCGCTAAGTCCCGCCCCGAACGCAGACGAGCAAATCACAGCGCGTGCAGCTCCACAATACACTCAGACAACCTGAGCCTAGAGCTCCATAGAGAAGCATAGAAAAGCAGAAGAAATCTGGATTCTTCTCTGGTTCTAAGGTGTTTCATACAGTTATAAGTAAATGGATAATAATAAATTAGTAAACGTAGATCCACTCACATCCACAATGCTGCTGTTTTGGACGTTAAATCTGCAATCGTGGTGACAGCGAGATGAGTCTTCTCCCTCATTTGCCTTCCATGATCCAAAGGTATCATGAAATCATCATGGTATTCAGAAAGTCGGCAAAAGAAAATGCTGAATTATGCAAGTTTCCAGCCATTACATTATGTGCGTAATGGAGTTGGTGAAGATCGAGGATCGAGGCGCATTGATTGAGTGATTAAAACATCGCCAGACACCAGTCAAACCCTAAAATGAGGGAATTAATCCCGTTCCCCAAATAAATGTGAGATAGTCTAAAGAGAAAACATCCAGGAGGAAAACATGATGGAAAAAGTGGTCTGCTGTAAGCCATGCCTCTACTGATCTGCTACACACTAACACTACACCCATGCGTGCGTGCCGTTGTCTCGCTGTGAAAAACATCTACACTATTATTTCTTGATTATACAGAGGTACATGAAATAGATTACCAGGCGCCACTCGTCAATTCTGCATAATATATAATCCACGGAGAGGTTACTCTAAGTGAATAAAATGTCAATTCTGGATGTCAGTCCCCTGTTATCCCCACTGGTTATCTCGCTGTCTTCCTCCGTTAAAAGTGCATGTTTTTGAATGGAGTTTGGTTTTAGATTAGCTAAAGCCGTTCCCATGCATTATCGCATTTCTTATTTTCGATAGCTTTAAATGTTGTACATAGTGAAGTACTTTCTGATGGCTTCTAGACGATATCAGGCCTCAAAGTTGTGAAGAGCGTCTTGGGATATAACTTTGACAGTGACGGCTGCCATTTATTCTAGTCAGCGCGCCCTGTGTTTGTCCGAGTGAGCACGGGGGGTGGGGCTTAGTGATAGGTCAATTGCGGCCCGCAGACTGATTTTTTTTATTTTTTTATATATTTTATTTTACTTTTTCAGAACATAAAGAAAACAAAACAAGAACAGGAAAAAAGAAAAGAAAAGAAAAAACATATATACATACATTCAACATTACAATGCTACAAAATGTCAAAATGTGCTTACAAAACAATTAAAAAAATATATATCTATATATATATACTGTGTAAAGGATCCAAAAGAAACTCAAATACCACTTTTAGCCTGATCAAAATAGGTCAAGAACGGGTCCCAAATAAAGAAAAATTTCTTTAAGGAATTTGACCTCTGGAACCTAAGTCTCTCCATACGTATAACTGAGATCATGTCTGTCAGCCACAGCTGAAAAGAAGGTGGGGAGGAGGACTTCCATTCCTTCAAAATTAGTTTCTTGGCAACTGTCATTCCCTGTGTCAGAGATTGCTGGACGGCCGTTGGGAGGAGCAAAGAGGACTCCGAGCAGCCGAAGATGGCGAGCTCCGCCTCCAGTTGGAGGTCTATTTTGTAGGCCTTAGAGTACCAGTCAAATATCTTGGCCCAGAATCCTGATATTGAAGGGCAAAACCAAAAAGCATGGGACAGTGTGCCCTCCGACACCCGACACCTATCACATAGTGGTGAGACCGAAGGATATATCTTGTGTAGCCTATGCTTGGAGTAATGAAGACGGTGAGCAACTTTAAATTGGATAAGTTGATGTCTACTATTAACTGAGCAGAGCTGGACCACAGACAGACTCCTGTCCCATATGATTTCAGACAGATCCACACCAAGTTCCTCCTGCCACGCCTCTTTGATCCTCTCAGTGGGGGCCTTAATGCAATCGGCGAACAAACACACAAACCTAGAAATAAGATGCCTGGAGTTGGGAGGGCTTAACAAAACCTAAAAAAAAACATGTTCATCTGGGAGAACTTCAAAATTGCGAATCTTGGATCGGACATAATGTCTAGCTTGTATAAAGATGTGTTTGGGGCAACTCAAATGTTCTCTTCAGAAGATCAAAGGATGCAAATTGGCCATCAATATATAGGTCACTGATGGAGACCAGCCCCTTTTCACTCCAGGCATGGCAAATTCTATCTGACCATGAGGGCAAAAAAGAATGATTAAAACAGATTGGTGTGTGAACAGAAACATCTGGTACATTCAAAACTTTCTTAACCTGATTCAGAATTCTGACAGTTTTTCACAACAAAACTCAAACCTTTCAAAGTCCCAGGCTCCTCTAGCTTAGAAAACAACATGGCTGGCAATGAGGACCTGTCGATAGAGCCAGCCTCCATTTTTAGCCACAGAGGGGCCCCGGGAGTTAAATTGCCAGGAGTTCCTTGTCGCCAAAACATCAGAGCCCTAACATTGGCAGCCCAGTAATAGTGCTTAAACACTGGTAAGGCCAGCCCCCCTGCAGACTTAGGTTTTTGCAGATGAACTTTAGAAATTCTATGGTTCTTATAATTCCAAATATAGGACAAAATTATGGAGTCCAGCTCTTTGAAGAAAGCCGATGTAAGAAAAATGGGGAGGCTTTGACACAAATAAAGGAACCTGGGAAGTGAAACCATCTTAATTGAGTTTATACGACCAATCATGGACAAAGGGATGATTTTCCAGCTTTCTATACATTGTTTAAGTTTTGAAACAAAATCCCTAAAATTCAACTTAAATATTAGCTTAGGATCTCTGGGTATGGTCAAGCCAAGATAGGTGAGGTGGCCCTTTGCTAATTTGAATGGGAGACTCTCCAGGAACCCAGGAGTAAAGAGATCAGAGAGAGGCATGAAGTCACTTTTTGTCCAATTAATTGTGTATCCAGACAGCTTACCGAAGGAAGTGATTAGTTCTAGGAGAGGGGGGATAGATTTTTCTGAATTATGCAGGTATATTATTACGTCGTCGGCATACAAACTGATACGTGTCTCGACACCTCCGACCTCAAGGCCTGCAAGGCTTGCGTGACTACGTATTTTTAAGGCAAGGGGCTCAAGCGCGACGGCGAAGAGGGCCGGCGAAAGAGGGCAACCCTGCTGGACCGAACAAAATAATGGAAACCTGGTTGACTTGTCGCCATTTGTTATAACTGAGCATGCCGGACTCGCATAAGCTTTACCCAGGATATGAATGAATTACCGAACCCGAATCTGTGCAGTGACTCAAACATATACGGCCACTCAACCTGATCAAACGCCTTTTGTGCATCAAGTGACAAAATCGCAGCACCACTGGTCTTACTGTGATCCACGTATATGGTGTTAAGGAGACGTCTGACATTGGAGAAAGAAAACCTACTCGGGATAAACCCTGTCTGGTCAGGATGAATAATAGATGACAAATGTCTATTTAACCGGGTCGCCAGCATTTTAGTGATTACTTTTCTGTCAAAATTTTGAAGCGCTATGGGTCTGTAGCTAGCCGGATCGGCTTCGTCCTTCCCCTTTTTTAAGATGAGGGAGATGTTAGCTTCATACAATGTTTTAGGCAAGATTTTGTCCTTCACCGAGTTAGATGCCATTCTGAGGAGGAGTGGAGCGAGAATGTTGCAAAATTTCTTGTAAAATTCAGCGCCAAATCCATCCGTGCCAGCTGCTTTGCCTGATGGGAATGACTTAATAGCAGATGTTATTTCCTCCAATGTAAAATCAGAGTCTAAGTCCTTTCTGGCATCATCACTAAGTTTGGGCATTTCCAGAGGGTCGAAAAAGTCACTCAAATCCGACTGGGCGGCATCACACTTAGATGAGTAGAGTTCACTGTAAAACTCCCTAAAACGGTTATTTATCTCCTTAGGGTTAGTCAGCAGGGCGCCCCTTTTTGATTTAATGGAGAGGATTGATCTAGAAGCCTGAGCGCCCTTGAGCTGCCGCGCCAGGAGCCCCTCAGGCTTATCTCCCAATTCAAATTGTTTTTGCCTCAATTTTAAAAGAAGAGTGTTTATTTGGCCACCTAAGATGCAGTTATATTCATATTTTAATCTTAATATCTTATTATAATCGTCAGAGCATTTTGAAGCCTGATATACCATCTCAAGGGCGGAAAGGGCATTTTCGATCTCCAATAGCCGCCTCCGTCTTTCTTTTTTGGCAGTAGATTCATACGAGATTATGTCCCCACGAATAACTGCCTTTAAAGTTTCCCATAGCGTGGAGTCTGAAACTTCACCATTATCGTTAAATTCCATAAACTGTTTTAATTTGGTCTCAATGTGCTCTATGAATCTCTCTTCGGCGAGTAAGGTTGGATTAAAACGCCAAGAGTACGTTTGTTTAGGGAGAGAGAGATTCAGGGACATAGTCAGAGGGCCATGGTCAGAGATCAATATGTTGTGGTATTTGGTGTTGATGACATGGGGAATTAGCTGAGAATCTATTAAAAAGTAGTCTATCCTACTGTAAGATTTGTGGACATGGGAATAGAATGAATAGTCTTTATCTGTGGGGTGCTGAACCCTCCAGATATCCACCACATTCCTAGATTTAATCAAATTGTTCAATACCGTCACTGATGAAATTGTTGGGGGTGGTCGTGAAGACAGCCTATCTAAATATGGATCTAAGTAACAATTTAGGTCACCGCCAATTATTATATTTGAATTATTAGAGTCGGGGAGTAGATTGAAAACTTTCTTAAAAAAACTAGGGTCGTCTATGTTTGGGCCATAAATATTGAGTAGGGTAATCGGAAATGAGTCGATGGTGCCAGAAACTAAGATGTCGCAGACTGATTTCTAAGTGGCCCTTGGCTTGTCTCTCAAAATATACTATATGTGGCCCTCCACACAGTATTGGTTAATCAAGCAAATTCAATTTGCATTTCTTCCGTTCACCTAACATAGCACTATCGTACAGTTTGTAGACAAGCACCAAGTAGGAACAGCACATGCAGAACTAATGTTTTCAGACGCTAAACAAAATCCTTAGAGTACAATTGTATTGTATGTGATTTTACACCTGCATTGATCATGTTAATTGTTGCCTCTTTTCTTGAGTAAAATCAAGATGTGCTTCGAAAAAAATACAAATTTCTCCAAAGTGGAAATGACGTATATGCAGCAACGTAAAAACATCGGCCCCTATCTTCCGACAGGCGCTATCCCCTAATAGTGCTTGCGCACTTGTTTGCGCTTGCCGTACTGTAAGTCACGGAAGATAGCATTCCGCCTTGCGCCGTCCGCCAGGTGTTCTGCCGAGTTTTGCTCCCCCGCCCAGCAGAGGAAAAAAAAGCATCCCCACCTCACAGGAGATGAGATGAGTTGATGATGAGATAAACTTTATTGTCACTACATGGTACAAGTATCACGAGCGAAATTCTGCTTGGTTCCCTCTCAGAGTCGGAGAGCAAAACCGGGTCGCCATTGAACAGCGCCAGGAGCATACTTGTAATGATTTATACAGAAATGTAACTGTTTAAAAGTGATATAATTGTCTGGTAGATGTGACCTCCCTGATTTCTAAGTTAAAACAGCCCCGAAATATGTTGGGGATGCAATTCTCGGTGGAAAGGTTCACGGCACCTGTCGCAAGCGCAAATTAGAGCCATGCCAAAATCATCTGCGCCCCAAAATGCCTGCGCAAACGGCAGGCATTTTTAGCAGGGCTAATCTGCTGTCAGTGCAAAGTTTTAATGAGTTTTATCATTATTATGGAGAAGTGTGCATCTGTCTGTCCATCTGTCTAACTTTATTTTTGATGTGTCGTCAGTGTCGTTTTCCTGGGTATCGGTATTGAAGTAGAAATTCTAGTATCGTGACATCCCTAACCTGTAGACACATTGAAATTGGAGACAGACAGAATCTCCTATTGATCATAACGTTAATCAAGCTGGCCATGCACGTGCCTGGCAAAGTGAATCTCAGACAGTGAGTGTAATATGTCAAAAGTTGTTACCCTCCTCCCCTCCCCAACAGATAACAAGCCTGACTCAAATTGGCCGGCTTATGATTATAATTTCACCACATTCAAGATTTCAAAGGTTGCGGCCGGAACGAGAGAGGAGGTGTGAGTGCTGAGAGCGACAAGATGGCTGATGAAGAGGAAAGGTCACAGGAAGTGTCCGACGGTGACAGGAAGTGTCAGATGGTAGCCGGCAGAAGCTCAGCATGGTTGGCATCAAACTCCAGGACAGGAGAGGAGAGTTGTAATGTGATGTTGAACCGCTCAACATCTGTGTCACACTGTGTCTCACAAACTTGAAGCCCCATATGACATAGACGGTTTTAAATCAAACCAGGAGTCGGGGGGAGATGCCGTTGCACCAATACTGGATGGGAACAATAAGCGGCAGGGTGGGACTATTCAAAAATCTGTGATGGTTTAATTGGTTAGAGTTTTTATGTACTCCTGGCCTGAAACAATCTGTGATGGTTTTATTGGTTAGAGTTTTTATGTACTCCTGACCTCAAGTCACAAAACATTCTCTATTTTCCAAGAAGCATGACATGTTTTGGCATAACTTGTCAAATAGGTGTATTGTTAACTAAACTTAACCCTAATCCTAACACAGGGGTGGATTTAGTGTTTTTGGGACCCTAGATCAAGCATGCATGGTGCCCCTAAATCCAAACCCTCTCCCTCTCCATTTTTAATCCAACTTTTCTGTTACCTTCAAGACAGCATCGTTTACATGAAACACCACTTTTTTTTCTTTTTTCCCAATATTTTATTTTACGTTTTCAGAACATAAAAAAACAAAACAAGAACAGGAAAAAAGAAGAAAAGGAAAAAAATACATATATACATACAGTACATTCAACATTACAATGCTACAAAGTGGCGCTACCAGTCATCCAAAAGAAAGTCAATTATCATTTTTAGCCTGATCAAAATAGATCAGGAACGGGTCGCAGATAACAAAAAACTTCCTCAATGAATTGGCCCTCTGGAACCTGAGACTCTCCATACGTATAATTGAGACCATGTCTGTCAGCCACAGCTGAAAAGAAGGTGGAGAGGAGGAATATTTTATTTTCTAATTCAGAATTAGTTTCTTGGCAACAGTCATCCTCTGTGTCAGAGATTGCTGCACGGCCGTTGGGAGGAGCAAAGAGGACTCCAAGCAGCCAAAGATGGCGAGTTCCGCCTCCAGTTGGAGGGTTATTTTGTAGGCCTTAGAGTACCAGTCAAATATTTTAGCCCAGAATCCTGATAGTGAAGGGCAAAACCAAAAAGCATGGGGCAGTGTGCCCTCCGACACCCAACACCTATCACATAGTGGTGAGACAGAAGGATATATCTTGTGTATATACCTATGCTTGGAGTAATGAAAACGGTGAGCAACTTTAAATTGGATCAGTTGATGTCTGCTATTAACTGAGCAAAGCTGGACCACAGACTCCTGTCCCATATGATTTCAGACAGATCACACCAAGTTCCCCCTGCCACGCCTCTCTGATCTTCTCAGTGGGGGCCTTAATGCAATCGTCGAACAAACACACAAACCTAGAAATAAGATGCCTGGAGTTGGGAGGGCTTAACAAACCCTAAAAAAAAACATGTTCACTTTTTTCTTACTTTATTTGCTTACCGGTATTTTCATTTTTCATTTTATTTTTTACTTCTCTCTCTGTTATACTGATGCAGTGGCAAATGACTGATCTTAAAGACAAGTGGCAAAATTGCACTAGAAGTGGAATATCCCACTATACTTAACTGGAGTGTGTGTGTTTTAACAAAGACAAAAAGACAAAAGTGCAGTGCATGCAGTTATGGTATTGCTATTGTTGTCACATAATAATCCAATTTGTGGTGGAGGAAAGTCATCTTCACATAATTTGTGTCCACAACACGTAATCCTCGTTTCAGAGTTTGTGTTGAGAAGGTCCAATAATGTCGCACTTCCTACTGACCGCCTATAGAGGTCGATAAAGGTCATAGATGACTTAACATTGCATTTGTCACAGAAACATTTTGTTGCACAAACAGCTGACAGTGTTAGAAATTCAGATTCTATGGAGGGAGTCGCAGTGAATCAAGGAGCTTCCTATCCAATGACAAAGATAACTGTCATTATCGCTGAGTCAGACTGTGCTAAAAGCACTTCTGGCAGGTGAGAAAGAAACAAGTTAGTGCTCTTCCAATCTATAAGGCACCCCCCCCCCCTTCACACACACACACACACACACACACACACACACACACACACACACACACACACACACACACACACACACACACACACACACACAGTTCCCAAGAGATGTTTTTTGGGGGGGACAGATGGGAAGATAGTTGAGGAGACATGTTTTGTGGGAAAATACATCTTCAAAGGCAGACTCCATAAAGCCGTTAACGTAATTAATAATTACATGGGAGACAAAAATGTCTGAAGGACCATAAATGAGAATGGAAATATTAGTGCACTATAATTGCTGCTCTATGTTCAATGCAGTAAATACATTTTATGGTCGGAGCAAATTGCTGATTGCAATTCCTAAATTGAGTGAAGGCATTAATTAAAGCAAATAAAGGACTCTATACTGACAGCTTGGTCTATCCATAAAACTCTAGTCAAACTCTCGCATTCTATTCTTAATTTACACGAGATAAAGCTTATGTAATGCTATTACAACACTACTCACTAAACTGCTATATGTGTCCATCTGTTTCCATTTTTAGCACGCGTGTGTGTATTTGGGTGAGATTTTCTCTGCAGCACGTGTTTGTGTAGGAGTATCCTGATTGAGACTGTTCCCACAGCCTGCTAGCCTGCTAGCCTGCTAGCCTGCTAGCCTGCTAGCAGCCAGTGCTGGCCACAGCTGCCAGGGCTCGGATCAGGCCAAATGTAGCTGTGCCACCTGACTAGAGATGAAACTGTATGTGTAAATTGTGTATAAACATTTCATATCACGATTACCAAAATGAACACGCTTGTCAGTATTATTATCCCGGTATTGTTAACACGTTCACTGCCAATGACGTATTAATCCGTCAAAAAAAATCCAACGGTTCACTGCCAATGACGTATTAACACATTGAGTGCCAGCCATTTTTTCAATCCTGTAGGTAAGTTGTGCCAGGTTTTTTTTTGAGGATTCTGGCTCATTTTACAACAGCCGAGGATCTGTTTTCTGTTAAGACTTCGTGAACACCAATCATCTAAAAATAACTAATAGAATGTGTGCTTTCTCTGTCTAAAAGAGTTAGTTTGCAGAGTTAGTAGTTATGTAGATATTAGCCGTTGAGTACAGCATGGTTTTAGCGTATGAGACAGCAAGCTGAGATAATCGCAGTTTTGTGAAATTCAGCAGAATAGTCACCTGCCTGTGATTGTGGGTGCCTTTGGGCGAGTCTGTATACTGTATTGTGTGTGTGTGTGTGTGTGTGTGTGTGTGTGTGTGTGTGTGTGTGTGTGTGTGTGTGTGTGTGTGTGTGTGTGTTCGCGCGTTGCTCCGCGGCTCTGGGGGGAGGGGATCTCTGTCCGTTCTGTGTGTGTGTCTCCGAGTTTCCAGCGAGTTGAGCAGCCTCTCCCTGGCAGCGAGTGTGGATAGGTCTCACTGTCTCTTGGGTTTGAGAGCCCCGATTAAGCCCCGTGCGACTCTAGGCTTTATGCTGCTCACCCAGTCCATTTCTGGAACCCCCCACCGCAGCAGCGCGAAGCGTCCCCGCCTACAGTATGAGAATGAGGCTCCTTCGTTTCTGACTGTAAAATCGCCAAGCCATTTCCGCGGGAGGCGGCTGCTTTTGGTCCACGGGTCCGTGGCTGTGGCTTTCTCTCTGTCTCTGTCGCCACTTAGTGGTCGGTAAAATAGATTATACACATTCTCTTGCTCCAATAGTTATCTCGAAGATGTAAAAGGGGTTGATTGATGTCCCACCGTCAAAAAAAAAAAATGTTTATGTAAGACGAGTTAGCTCGTCCTTGGCACTCAAGCGCTGGATTATGTAAGACGAGTTAGGTCGTCTATGGCACTTAATGTGTTAATACGTAAAAAATTTGAAAATTCTATTTTTTTTTTTTTTGACGGTGGGACGTTGATCTAACCCTTTTACGTCTCCTATGCCAGAATTGGAGGTATTGAATGTGTATAATCTATTTTACCGACCCACTGAGTGGCGACAGTGCTCTCCTGACTAGAGGAAGGCAAGCAAAAAGCAGTGTCAGGAAGCCATTCCTGACACTGCGCGAAAAACGCTTTCGTTTTCGCGCTGATTGCTGGCGGTGCGGGATTGCAAATTTGCATAATAGATTACGGGTGGAACACACTTTGAAACACGCAGCATAAATATGACCAGAATCGCAAAAGCTTCATCAAAGCTCTCAACCGAAGCGAGCGAGCCCATCCAGACTTCCTCAAAGAGCGGCCGCGCAGACAGGCACAGCAGCAGCAAAGCAATGAGACTGGTGACGCGAGGTTACAGCAGCAGAAACGAGCTTGTGACACGGCCGCTGCAGCCAAGAAGACACACACGGAGGGAGGAGTTGGAAGCAGAGGGGGGTTTCCTGCTGTTATGGAGGAAATTACTGTTCAAAACTATTGTTTAGATGTCTGACGTCTTACTGATGCTAAAAATGAATGGTTAAAGTGACTGTTCTATCGAATTTCACAAAAAGCCGTTTATCTCAGAATATTTTTTCTGACGCTGAAACCATGCTGTATTCAACTGCTAATGCTTACATAACTACTAACTCTACAAACTAACTCTTTTAGACAGAGAAAGCACACATTATATTAGTTCTTTTGAGATATTGTGTGTTCACAAAATCTTAGCAGAAAAGAATCCTCGGGTCTTGAAAGATGAGCCAGAATCCTCAAAAAAACCCTCTGGCAGAACCTACCTACAGTAAAAAAAAAACGTAAAAAACGTCTGGCAGTGAATGTGTTAAAATGTGCTGAAAATGTTCAAAAGTACTGATACACAAACACTCACTGAAATAATTTCATTGAAAACTCAGACCCAAAAAGTACTGATACACTCACTGAAATCATTTCCCCAAGGCTACATGCCTGCATGCGACTGTTGTTAACTTGGGTTGATGATGGACAGTATTTACCGTGTTTTTCAAAGTGCAGTATCACGGTAACACAGTTTTAATGATGATAATTAAAATTTTAAAGGATAATACTAACCGCCAGGAATTTGATCACGGTTTATCATTAAACCGGTAATTGTTTCATCCCTACACCTAACTGAAGCCCTGTTTAGTTCAAACTTTTAGTTTCAAAGGCTCGTCATGCTGCACCCTGAAAATGAAACAAGTACATGAACAGAAATCATAACTTTGGTTTAGCATAGCATTGGAATGGCATTGCGTGTTAAATATAAATGCCATTCCTGGATAAATAAATAACAACCGAGTGCTGCAGTCGGTTATAAAAAATAGTGCAGCGATAGATTCCCTACCTACCAACACAGCAATTTCACGTCTAAAAGACGTTTATAAAACGTCTATTCAATGTCTATTTGTCTCTAGATGGATAGTCTACTCTAGATTAAGGCTATTGAAGGTTTAAATTGAAAGTTTAGTAGACGTCTAGTCTTAGCCTAGACGTCATTTCAACGTCTAATAGACGTCTCTATTAGATGTTTTTAGACATTGAATAAACATCTATGTAAAAATAAAATACTGCTGGACCCTGGATTTAACCCCGGGTCACCAGCGTGGCAAGCCAACACCTTAACCACTGCGCTATCTGTTCACTCAAACAGAATGGCACCTTGGACTGATACTAGGGATGGGGCCGATCCAATATCGCTATCGGGTGCCGATATTGGCACTAATTCACGGATTGGATCGGAATCGTATTTTTCCATTTCTTTTCGCCCCTTTTTTTTTTTTTTTTTTTTTCAATTCCAGCGCGGGCCGCATAGGCCCGCTGGCCATCATTTTACCATGTATAATAGTATCCTTCTTTGCCTTGTATATTTTCTTAATTTTGTCTGCTTTTTGCAAGGTATATTTTAAAAAAAATCTTTAATTGGCCAAATCTTTGCCTATACTGTATATTCAAGAAAAATATTGGTATCGGCATAATATCGGTATCAGCAGATATCCAAATTCAGGTATCGGAATCGGATCGGAAGTGAAAAAATGTGGATCGATCCGATCCGGGAATTAGTGCCAATATCGACACCCGATACCGATATTGGATCGGATCGGCCCCATCCCTAGTATCGGGCTCTCTTGATTGGTCCAGGCACGGGTCCATCCGTGCTTGCTGGGTTGCAGTGACAGAATCATATGACAAAAATTATTAGTATATAAGTTATAACCTACTGGAAACACGCGGGGGTGTGAAGCGCTTTAAACATTTACAGGTTTTATGCATTTTATAAAACATGGTCTAAAACTCGGCTAAACGTAGACCAAAAATCCTGGTCTAATCGTGGTCTATATCAGAGCTAAACCACTGCTCAGTGGGGAATCCGTGTACGACCAAAAATAAAAAGTTATAGTGTAAACAAAAAAGGGTATACAGTGCTTTTGTTACACATTTACAGGTGAAATGCATTTTTAAATGTCTTTTGAAGTTGTTAAAACATTGTCTAAAACTCGACTAAACGTAGACCCAAAATACTGGTCTAACCTGGTCTATATCAGAGCTAAACCATAGAGGCAAGGTTGATATGAGGTCTAAAGACGTATATTGCTCAGTGGGGAGGGTCGCAGGTTCGAGCCCCTGTGTTACTCCGGCTTGGTCGGGTGTCCATACAGGCACAATTGGTCATGTTTGCAGGTGGGAAGCCGGATTAAGGGTATGTGTCTTGGTCGCTGCTCTAGTGCCTCCTCTGGTCGGTCAGTACACCTGTTCGGGGTGGAGGGGAACTGGGGGGAATAGCATGCTGTGTCCTGCCGGTGAAACTCCTCACTGTCAGGTGACAAGAAGTGGCTGGTGACTGCACATGTATCAGAGGGAGCATGTGCTTGTCTACAGCTCTCCCCAGATCAGCAGAGGAGGTGGCGCAACGCCCGGGACAGCAGGGGGAATTGGCCAAGTACATTTGGGGAGAAAACAGGATAAAATTGGGGAGAAAACGGGCAGGGGGGGATCACTTTTATTTATTCCAAAAAGCTGTTGGTATAATCTATGGGGATAGACAGCAGTTTGAAGCAGTCTGATCATCTGTACAGATAACAGTCCCATTACTCCATCATTGGAGCAGACTTTCTCACACGTGCCACGGCTGAAACTCTGCCAGCACTCAATAGACACTGGGATGACGAGACAGAGAGGAGTCCTATTGATCTTCAATTATCTCCATCTCTGCACGTTGACTTTACATATAAAGAAAGCTGTCTTTCACACAGTCAAGGACAGAGTAAGGTGAGACGATGGGCATTCAGGCTAGCTTTATAGCCTCCAGTTCTGCTGATGCAGGTTATTCACACTGTAGCACATTATCTGACATGGGGAGGCAGGACAAAGACTCACTTGGAGCAGCACATGTCCTCTTCTCTCTTTCTCCCCTTACTGACATCACTCTCATAACACATTCTGAATACCTGAGAAAAGTAAGTAAACTTGCAAGTTTACCCACTTCTGAAGCTGTTCCAAGTATCTGTCAAAATAAGTCAAGATCAAGTAGAGCATGCCTACATTGGGCATTTGAATATATGAAACATCTTGTATTGAATATGGCCTTCCCCTTGTGTGATAAGGGCAGTCTTTGGCTTCTCTTATCTGTTTGTTTCATCCTTCAGGAGTGAGATAGTATATCAAGGCATCACATGGATACTAGTCTGAATAGTGTTAGAGAATGTTGATACAAGTGTGTGTGTGTGTGTGTGTGTGTGTGTGTGTGTGTGTGTGTGTGTGTGTGTGTGTGTGTGTATGTAGTGTGTCTTTGTTTGTGTGCATCTGTGTGTGTCTGTATTCCTGTTTTTTGTGAAAGTTTGTACATATAGCCTACCATTAATCAACCATCTTTTAGCTACAGTACACTGGGAATGGTGCCATGCTGCTATTCATAGAGATAATAGAGGACATATGATGGTGACATATGATCCTCCATACACAGGACAGTGTATGGAGAAGTCCCAAGTTATTTTAGCGATTATTTTAAAAGGGTTAAAGACACACACACATACTCCACTAGAGGGAGCCCCACGGACATTGTACCAGGAAAGTACAACTTGCACGTATACAGGGACTCTTGTCTACTCTGCTGCAGTACTCTGGAACAGCTTACCAACAGAGATAAAAGTAGTGAGTAACTTAAGCAGATTTAAGACAAATGTGAAAAAATGGCTCAGTGGGGGACATTAGTTATAGGCTGGGGTCTGTTTTAAGGTAGTTGTATTGATTAATGTATGTTATGTGTTGCTAGTGAATTGTGTTGAACTTATGTTGTCTGAGTACATCTGTGCCTCCCTCCTCCCCTTTCCCCTTTACCAACAAGGACCATAATGGAAATAAGCGTAAGCTTTTTTATGTAATCCTTGACTGTTTTTTTATTACACCTTACTTTTGTAAAGTTTTTTTATGAAAATGTGTCAAATAAATCAAATCAAATCAAATCAAATGATACATGTATTATTGCAGTATCAATAATCCAGTACAATGCAGTGATAATGACAAAGATAAGTACAATGTACAAAAACAGGGCAATACTGCTCTGTTGTTATGTATTCAAACAATTTCTGAAGTGCTTTGTATTTTTCAAATCTAATCACTAGAATGCTATACTGAAGATCAAACATTTATATCAGATATAATCCAATAGGAGTGTAAACGTTATGAGGTAGTCTGGTTTTATGAAATGGACCAACAGCTTTCTGCACTTCCATAACTGTCCACTAGAGAGCTTCAGATATCCAGGTTTGTCTATAGTGCAGTCAAGCCTTGTTACAACTTGCAACTGTGAAAAGCATTATAAAAATGTACTGTATAGGGTAATATAAAATATTATATAAAGAAGAATGGCTACCTATTGATTAATTATTTTATTGGATTTTCTTTTCACTTTGAAAGAATAGTAAGCCTACTTCATGTAACTGTCAGAAACATATTTTAATGAAAGAAAAATGCAGACAAATGATCTTGATCTACCGTGGGAAATAAATGCAAATAATGCCCTTGCATGTGTGTCATTTGCGTGTTATGCGTGTTATTTAGGGTACAGTCTGTGCAAAAATACAAAGCAGTCTGACAAAAAAGCTGAAGTGACACCACAGTCAAATGTGTTATAGTGTCCAATGACAAGAGGCATGGGTTTTGTAAACAAACCAGTAATTTTACTTTTACTTACTTTTTTTTACTGAATTATTGTTATTATTATAATTATAATTATTATTGAATTATAATTATTATTGTACTTAGCTACATTTTAAATCACATCCATTACAGAATATCTCCATAAGCAGCAGAAACTGTCAGACCATTGAACATTGACAAATTGTGGAACCATTCAGCAAAGAAGAGAAGAGTAATCTGGCTTTACTTTCTGTGTGCACTATTTGGCAGGTTTCCAAATTTTTCAATTAATGGAATCTAGTCTGTCCTAATGCATGGAAATGATCACTAATACTCTCTTTTCTCAAAACAAACTTACTTTTTCTGAGTACATTTAAATTAGCTTATTTTTGCTTTTTACTAAAGTAGATTTGAACACCAGCACTTTTACTTCTACATAAGTAGAATATCAGCAAAGGAATAATACTCGAGTAGGGCATTCTAGTAGTCTGCCCGCCAAAGAATCCTTCTTTTCTTTGCTTGGGCCATGGAGACAGTTTAATAAAATAAAACATTGTAGTTCCATTGTGCTAGGAAAATGTGAACATAAAATACTTCCTAAATGGTTCCTTATCTATCTATCTATCTATCTATCTATCTATCTATCTATCTATCTATCTATCTATCTATCTATCTATCTATATAGTATACTTTAAATTGTTGATGAGGTCACTAAGAAGATTGTATGACAAATACACTTCCCGAGGACAGTTGCATCAGATCAGCATGACTCATGATAGAGGTGTAAGCATGTGTTGTATATATATATATCCTGCTACACCATGCCTTGACCTTTGACCTTTCTTCCCTGAACAAAGAGAACAACCTGCGTGACATTAGCCTTGCCTGTTCTAGTGATGAAGCAGTAAAGGAGCGGGTCTAGAAGGCAGTTGAGGCTTGAGATGGCTAAGCTGATCTTGTAGGGATAGAGGAGCCAGGCGGCGCTCCCGCAGTCATCCAGCAGCGAGCGGAGGAGCATCATGACATGGACGGGCCCGAAGCAGAGCCCCAGGCAGAGCAGGACCGTCCCCAGCAGCCTCTGGACCTGCTTTCGCTCCTCTTCTCCGTGGCCCGGTTGGACCTCACCGCTTCAGAGATCCCCCAGGTGGAGCAGACCACCAACAGAACAGGGACGACAAACCCCAGGACGAAACGCACTGCGTTTACCCGAGCCAAATTCTCTGACAATTGGAAGATGTCGAAGCACACAGACACCATGTTGCGTTCATTGTAGTAGTAGTAGTCCTCCCAGGTGATGGTGGCAGCGTTGAAGCAGACCACCAAGACCCAAATGGCAACGCTGACGGCTGCTGCAGTGCCAACTTTCCGCAAGAACATGTACTTTAGCGGGTGGACCACTGCCAAGTACCGGTCGATGGCAATGCAGCAGAGGAGGGCATCGCTAGTGTAAAAGTTGGTGAAGAGAAAGTAGACGGACAGCAAACACGCAAAGCCTCCATGGACCCAAACACCCTGCCAGAGGAAGTCCAGCCACAGAGAGAGGCCAACTGTGAAAGTCAGGTCACTGAGGGCCAGGTTGAATAGATAGACACCGAGCTCGTTCCTCTGTCTGATGTGCTGCCAGGACACATACAGGAAGAAGGAGTTGGAGGGGATGGCTATGATGATGATAGCCAGGTAGAAGAATAGAAACGGCTTCCTCGTCTCTGCTCCCTCATGCGGGAAACACCCTGACTGATTGGTGGCAAGGCTGAAGTTTTCCATAACAGATCAGGTGCACACCCGCCTTGTAAAGAAACAAAGGAATGAAAGAATACAGATGAATATCTTTACAATACGTTGAGACAAGAAAGGTCAAATTAGTGATTTGTTCCAAGTGTTATCTCTATAGAATATCATCAAAATAAGCACATTTCAGGAACAAATCTCCAAAATGAGGCTGTACTCACACTTTATTCAGTTGCGCTTCGGCTAATCCAAATTCCACATGTAAAATTCATGCCTGTTATTAAAAATGTTAAAATCGAGACGCAGAGCAAATTTAATCAGTTGGCTCGTCTTGCATTGCTTCCTCAACCAGCTTAAAGAAACAGGAAGAGACAGCCACTGCCGCCTCGTCGTTGTTCCTGACTACCATGCAGCCGCTGGTCACTTAGTAGGTGACAGGCCGTGAAGCACAAGGCAGATTGAATTCTGCCACAGAGTCTATATGAGAAGTGCTAGTCGTTATTGTCAGTGTGTCAATACAGACACAGGCTCAAGTTAAGCTGATGTTGACATTATTGTCTGTCTTGTGATAAAGGACACCTGCTTGTGTTTCCATATAGTGGAGCACATATTAACCTTGTTATAGCCGAATTTATGCGAAATTATTCACCCACAAAAACAACATAAAATGAACTTGTATTACTAATTATTATTTTCTGTTATTGAAGTAAAATAATCTACCAATAGATAGATATGTATTTTTTTTACAGTATATTAGACACACTATTTGAAGAGAATGAGATGCTGTGTTACTGTGATTTGTTTGCAGTGCACATACAAAAGTTGCAGTAATAATGTAATTGAAATGATTCATCCAATAAAACGTCAACACAGAGTCACAAGAAACATCAACAAAAAACAACAACAAACAAAAACACGACAGTATTTTGAACATTCAGTACTCACTCAGTTAGTTGGCATGTTCAAACCATGTTTTTGGCATCAGTAGTAAAAAAAATAAAAAAATAAAACCTAGTTCTTAGGCAACTGGATTAATGAGAGCTCTTCGGACTTCTCTGCCTAAAAACGTCCCATACTTTGTCCAGAGCTCTCTTCATCTCTGTGCGAGCGCTTGGGCTGATTAGACAGTATATGATAGGATCCAACACACTGTTGAGCGTGGTGGTAGCCACCGTGACCATGTATGGATGTCTGAGTCTCTGGCCCCACATGCAGCCGCCCGACGGCTCCCTCATGGCCCGGAGCAGCATGACGGTCTGGAAGGGGACAAAGGCCGCCACATAAGTGAGGAGGAGGAGTACCAGGAGCAGCCCCACTTTCCTGCGCTCCTCAGCCAGAAGGGAGGGGCTTTCTCCCAGCGAGACCATGATCTGATGGTAGCAGAAGATCATAATGAGCAGAGGGACCAAGAAGCTCAGAATGACCCGCGTGAGGGCCAGGTCGGCGTCCGCCTGGCTCATGGGAATCTTTTCCTCACACATGTATCTCGAGGAGAAATCTTGCAGCGCCCCTGTGTGGTCAAGAAGGAGAATGTGGACGGCTATCTCCACACACCACACCACAGCGCTCACCACCACCGATGTCTGCACCTCTCGGACCCTGTGGAAGTGGAGAGGGTAGACCAAGCCGAGGTAGCGATCGACCGAGATGCAACAAAGCAGGCCGGAGCCGACGTAGAAGCTGTTGTACATGATCACGGCCACGAAGCTGCAGAGAAAGTCCCCTACGGGCCGGCGCAGGGACAGCTCGATCCACACAGGCAGGGAGATGATGTAGAGCAGGTCAGAGATGGACAGGTTCACCAGGTACACAGCCAGGTTGTTTCCTTTCCTCATCAGCACCCAGGCCACATACAGAGACAGGCAGTTGGCTGGCAAACCCACGATGAAGAAGAGAGAATAGGCGGCTGGATACATGTGCTGTGCTACCCAATTGTCTGCTGCACAGGAAGATATGTTGGCCTTGGTTTGGTTGAGGGACGCCTGTAAGTCCATCCTAACCCGGTGATGAATGTACCCAGAGTGACAGACAGGGAAGCTGTGTGTTCAACTGGCATATTTGTGTTCATGGTCCGGTGATAAAAAAAAAGGATGTTTGTGATGCTTCTCTGCAATGCAAATACTTCCCATTCATTCTCTGCCAAGCTATAAACAATCCTGGCTATATAATAGGCTACTGTGCGGTCAGTCCAGGTCATCTGAAAGATTAAATTTCAGCTGAACATTTGTTACAAGTTACAAGGGAGGTTTTGGCATGTTTGGTTAGGTGTCAACTCATTGTAAAGTTGCAAAGTGTTAGCAGTGGTATTAACAGGCAACGACATCACATTTCTATGTATGTGTATGACACGTTTCATTATTTCACAAATTTTTCTTTTTAACTCTCATGAGATGTTAAAATGAAAGGGGAGTCCCAGGCCCAGACTTGGCTGAGACAAATTATGCGATACAGTGAATCACTCTGTTAGTTCAGCTGTGTTTCATTAGGCTGAACTGTGGACACAGCACAGCGCTGCTGAGACAAAGCAGACGCAGCCTATAAGTAAGTGGCACCACATTGCCCAAGTGATGCGGTCTTTCTGTCTGTTGATAGCCTATTTAAACTATGTTTCCACTGAGAGGACGGAGGGGACTGGTGGTCAATGTCTGGTCAACAGTCTAGCAGGTAGCTATATTTTCATCTGAAACTCTTTCCATTATGCAACTGTTTTTTTCTTTCTTTTTAATTAAGAAGAAATAATGTGGTTGCTGAAGATAGGTCTGCCAGAGCATTTATTCACTTTACTGGCTGTTAAAAGTCACCACTGAATCCCACAAGGTTTGATAGACAAAACAAGAGCAGTGCAGCAATCAATGTGTGTACCAAGAACATGGATGAGACTGGAAGTTAGTTTTAAATATTCTGGCAAAAATAGTTGGACTTGAAAAGCTTTATATAAAATATAATTCATCACCCATTTTCCTTCATTCTGATGTGGGCGTGTTATGTTCTTCTGGTTTGTGGTACTAATGCAGTGCCCGTTCCACCACCACCCTGTGCACCACCCTGTGGGCGCTCCCCCGTTCCCCCCCACACTGTACTCCGTCAGGTCCCCCTATGCGCACTCCCCAAGTTTGAAGTCAATCCGACAAACGGTTCTCGATACGTGAAGGACAGACATACAGACCTGGAATTATTGTATACCAGTGACTTGTGCTTTTTGAGGCTACCCCTATTTGTGTCTCATTCAATCAGTTGTAGACAGTGTCTAACCAGACCTGGGCATTATGCAGCCCGGGGGCCAGATGCAGCCCTCATGGTGGTTCTGCCTGGCCCGGGAGGCCTAAGACAAACCACACCAATTTACTTATGAACCTAGAAAAATCCAATGAGATGACCTAAATTGGCTGTTTTGAGTGATTTTAAATATAATACATTCTGAAGAATAAGTGCCCATTATGTTTTCTATAATTTAATCTAGTGATAAAATTAGAGGTTACGGCATGAGAAAAAAAAATTGGCCGCCGGCAAAAATCTGGGTTTCTCATGTGGCCCCCTAGGAAAAAATAATTGCTCACCCCTGGTCTAACTTCTATCTGTGGGCATGTTGCTACGTTGTTTGTATGCGCAAAATACCGCGTGTGTGCAATAGACAGTATCATCATATTAAATCAGTGTCATCCAGAGATGGGGACTTGGACTTGCGTCATACTTAACTCGTGCACACACAGTGACTTGAGACTTGTCCTCAAAGACTTGAGACTTGACTTGAGATTTGGGACCTGTGAACAATCTTTATTTATTTTTTCTTTATTTGACGCATTAAGGGAATGTCTAATAATAATAATTTCAACTAATCAATGCTGATACTGTATTTTAATAGATAACAGAGTGAGGAGAGAGTGAGTTTTAGCTATGCAGTGTTTTAAGATTACCGAGCTCTACTGATTATTTCCCCTTGATTTTATTCATGACAGACTTGATGACACATTAATATTAATGCGGCTTATTCAGCTTACAAATACATGTTCTCCTACTATTCTCTGCTACTGTCATGCCCCCCCCGCCCCCCACACACACACACATTTCCACCACTGTCCATAAGAGACTTGAGAGGGAGACTTGACTTGCAAAAAATGACTTGTGAGCATGCCTGGTGTCATCACTGTCACCGCAGCTGCCTCTCAATTTGTTGCAAAATAAATAGTGACAGCCTAGGCTACAGCTATCAGTATCAGGCATTAGTAGGTGTTAAAGTCGAACTGAACCCGTTCGTCACGTGCATATGAGTCCGTTTCAGACTGAAAACATAGTTTGTCTAAGAAGACAGGTTGAGAGGCGGGTCATAGTATCATGTCGATGATTTTATTTGACAATTCTGGGGACTGGATTGGGCTTTGGCCAATCCTGGCTGTTCCGCCTCCAAATCGAGTGGGATTCAGTGTGTTGTGGCGCTCCCCTCGGGAAGAGCCTTTTGACGGGAGGTTACTGGCTGAGTGGAGCTCAGCGAGCCGCAGGCAACCAGCTGCCTTAGTGTTACCGAGCAGAGAGTGCAGCACGTCGGCCTGGAATCTCCGAAGTGCGACCCCTGACAACCAAGCTCTCAGATGCGCGCGCCATTATCGCTGCTGTAAATACGATATCCCTGGAATGCGCGTTTTAACGAGCCAGTTACATTTCTTTGCATTCTTAGAGATTATAGTTTTTGTTTGTTGTTCATGTTTCTAACAATTGGCCAAGTTAGTAGTTAGTTTATGGGATAGGAATTCTACCAGATGACAGGCACTAGGCGCCATTTTCTACTTCATTTGGAAGAGAAAATTATCCTGAAATGAAGATTTGATTGACAGCTGCATGTCGTGATATGATTGGTTGAAATGGGGTAGAACAGCGTTTATAGGAGCAGCGTTTATAGGAAGCTAGCCGCTGTTAGCGTTCAGGGCTCGACGTTAACTTTTAAAAGTGGTTGCCGGAGGGGCAACCTGGCAAGAGCTTTTGGTTGCCCGAATAAAAATATGGTTCCCCAATTTTAGTTGCCTTACATTTTAAGTAATTAAGATACTATGCAGTCATAAGCCGGCTTAATATTGACGATGTGACAGAAAAGTAAGTATAATAGTCTATATTATATAGTATAATAGGCCTATTCAGTGTGCGCACCGGGTGTAGTAGTAGTAATAATGATAATAATAATAATAATAATAATAAATTTGTGTAATTTCGTTTTCGAAACAAATCTTATTTTTTCTTTTTATAATGCATTTGCACTGAAAGGATTTGTTTAACTAATATTTGTGAACTTTCATTTTCATTTTTTTTTTTTTTTTTTACAGTTTGTGCTTAATTTATTAATTAAAAGCGTTGTTGATAATGAAGTAGCCTACAGTATGCCTCCTCATGTTCATTCAGGGATACTATGATGACAGTGGTTTGGGGCCCCCACTCTAAGATGTTGCATAGGGTCCCAAAAGGCCTAGAAGCGGCCCTGCACTCCCTCTCTCTCACCCCATTATGTGACAGGCTGACAGGCAGACGAGGCAGGGATGCAAAGCATTCCTCAGCACATACGCGGTGGTAAAACGTTTTTGAAGGATGTCCTGGTCGAGGTGTATGTTGTAGGCTTGTTGTAGGCTACATGCTTTGCAGTATAGCGTTAGTTTTCCGTCCCGTTCAAAGACGCACGGGTATTTCACCTCGATGACAATTTCCTCGTCCTTTGTTTCTGTGCGGGGGTGTGGGCGGACACGGTTCTTCGTTCTTGTTCTTTGAATTATCATCTTGCAGCTCGATTTATGATGTGGATGCTGAAGCAAGGTTAGCGACAGCGTTATTAGTCGGGGCTTGGACCCATGCAGCCAGACTTCATCTGCTTTTGATATCTTCACGGTGCGTCTTGCAGCCGCTGTGATTGTGTGCGAGCAGCCACCTGTCCGAGTCAGTACTCGTTAAACACACCGCACGTGCAGCATGCGACACAGGTTCCGACTGGTAATTAGTAACATCGTTCCGATTGTAACAGCAATAAAATGTCACATATATGTCACTCACAACAAGTATTAAAACATATTTATTTGGTGTATATTTTACTGTTTGCTGCTGTACATATTTTTTTGCATGTTAAAACGTGGTTGCCCCTGGGGCAACCAAAGGCCAAGAAATGGTTGCCCTATTTTTTTTTGGGTTGCCCGGGGCAACCGGGCAGCGGTTAATGTCGAGCCCTGCTGTATCGTTCCAATTGTGTTCGGATGGTGACCTGCGTTACACGTGGCTGTAGCAATGACAGCAATAAAGTCCCCGTGTTTTTTTTTTGATTTTTTCCCCCCCCCCCGATTTTTTTTTATCCCATTTTTATCCCCCTTAGTGCTAATTTACTTTTATTTATCCTGGTTGCTACTCCACCCTCTGCCGATCTGGGGAGAGCCGAAACTGGCTCCATGCTTCCTCCGAGACATGGGCAGTTAGCCAGCTGCTTCTTTTCACCTGACAGGGGAAGCTTAGGCGGTAGGACATAGCACGTGGGAGGTTCACGCTATTCCAACCGGTTCCCCTCCCTCCGAACAGGCGCCCTTAACGACCAGAGGAGGAACCACATTAGCAACCAGGATATTGCATGTTTTGGTGAAGGGGGTTCCTATATGAAGGAAACCCCCCGGGAGGCACGGGGAGGACATGCAAACTCCACACAGAAAGGCCATTTTGACGACCCCACCCGGGCGGTGGCCACTCGAGGACATGCGGACGGGCACGCATTCCTTCAGCGTTCACAGCGTCCCAGGTGAGAATCGAACCTAGGACCTTCGAGCTGTGAGGGGACAGCGCTTACCACTGCACCACCGTACCCCCCCCCCCGTGGTTTGTTTCTATCTCTACCGTCCAAACACACTCCTTGCTAGCAAGGGTAGTGAGCACACTCACCAAATAAGAATGAAAATGCAGGTGCACGGCACAAAAGTAACAGTGAAAAAACAAGGAACGCCAGCACGCTTTGAATGTCCTTTCAGAGTTTTTATTCCGTCATCGAGACCATACAACGAACGTTTCAGGCAACAGGCCTTCTTCAGCGTTGTCAATAATTGTCAGTAATGTAAAGTTGAAAAGTTAAAAAGTTGTAAAGTTGTCAGTAATGACAGCAATAAAGTCCCCGTGGTTTGTTTCTATCTCTACCGTCCACAGACGTGAAGGGAGCGAGACTGGGGATACGTCAGCAGCACAGGAGATGTGTGGATAGTTAGGAGAGACAGGTGAAACTTTCTGACAGCTCCTCACAGCAAAGTCTGTTCACCTCGTTCTTTTGTTTATTTATTACAGGCATTAAAGCCCAAATCAGTAAGATTTTTGACATTTTTTACTGTAATATAAGAGCTTTTTAGTCATAGGACATGGTAGATTGACTTGTAATAGGGAGAATCTCGCCTTTATTTATCCCACACCGCCCTCCATTGGCCAGCCCTGGGACTAAGCAGTTTGTCTGCCACGTCCCGTGGCAATAAAAAAAAAAAAAAAATTGCGCATGCGCTCTACAGCGGCAGCGTTGTATTCCTGAAAACCAGGAAGTAACTCGATTCGGATTTGCTACGAAAATGATGTTTCACGGAACTATTCGTCACTGGAGCTAGCAGCTGAAATTACAACAACTAGGGTACAACCTTGCTATAGTGACGATTTGAGCTAAAAACAGGGTGTAAATTACATATTTTCAAGTCAACTTAGCATCTCAGAGCTTGTGGAGACTTGGATTATGCCAGGTGAGCAGTATGGAAGCACTTTATGTATTATTTCTGTGGTTTTTTATGTTTTTGCTCATGGCCCCCTTCACACTCAGCAGACAGCTCTCTGAGCCTGTTGCAGCTGGAGTGCAGTTCTCCTATCTCGGTGCACAATGCGTCCAGAGAAAGAAACCTGAAAAAAGCTGTGAGGAATACAGTTTCTAATAAAGTATCGACATAAGGACCGAAACGCCCCTGCCTAAGGTGAGACACCAGTTTGTGAACTAAAGGAAGAGAGAATGGAAGGCGCTTATCCTGGCTTGCTGGAAGCTCTTTTTTAAGGCCGTTGAAGAGGAGATTCATGGAGGGGTTTCCGAGCAGGCTACAGACTGATGGATCTACACATCTTAAATGAAACTGAATACCTGCTACAGATGCTTTGATAGAAGAAGGATGCATTTTACGAGATTCAAAACAATGGACAATAAATGCACATATCATGGAAATGTTAACAGGCATGACTGGGACAGAAAAAGCAGCACAAAAGGAAGTGAAGTGGAACCATGCGGAGTCATACATTTTTATTGTAGACTTTGCCAGTCCGACACACATGAACCTAGCAGCAGAGTTCATGTAGGACTGCAGATTGCTATTTAATCTAGCACCGTTTGGTTGAAGGCTGGGCAACGCAGGCCCTGAGGCGCAGCATGAGGGCAGAGGGTTCGGAACTCCTGAAATTTAAAACGTGACAGAGAGTCAGCCATTTTATTGTCCAGGCCAGGAATGTGCGCTGCACGGAGAGTGAAATTCCCCATCACACATGACCATGTTAATTTTCTAACAAACCTGTTAATGAAAGGAACAGAAGAGCGCCCCTTATTAATAATATTAACAGTAGCCTCGTTATCACAAAACACAACAATCTGTTTCCTGGACCAGAACTTTCCCCAAAGAATGGAAGCTATAACAATGGGATACATTTCTAACAGAGCAATAGATTGGACATCTGCAGAAAGAGAGATTAATTATTTTGGCCAAACCTCTGCAAACCACTGATTATTGAAAACCCCCCCAAAACCAATGGAAGGAGCCGCATCAGTAAATAATTTAAGGGCGACTGACGTTTCCGCATGATCATTATAGAAGAAAGATATGCCGTTCCACTTGTTGCATAGCAGAGACCTGGGGCTCTATTTTCCCACAGGCCTTAGGCGCAGAAACTGGCGTTAAACGCAAAAAAACGCGCCTTGCGCCTGCCTCGGGAAGATAGCAACATGGTTTTAGGTCACGAAATGCGCTTCACGCCAAACGCGTGGCGCAGTGCCAGAATAGGCCAGAATGGGCGTTTCGGCCTTAAATACTGGCCTAACGATATCTTCCCCCCTGGCGTTAATTTAGCGCTTTGCGCTTTTGAAAACCAAGCCTTATTCAGTGCGCCGCGGATATTCCACGCACAGCTTCTCCTCTGCTGATCTCACAGTTTGTCCCCCTCTCTCTCTCTCTCTCACTCCCTCTCTCGTGCGCTCAGACAGGCACAAAGTCCGATGGGAAAAAAAAGTTGTTCAGTTCAAGTTTATTTAGCCATTTGCATTAAAATTTGCATCAAAATGCATTGGAATTTCTTGTTCACAAGCCACACACAAAATATAAGAGCAGCACACATAGGACAGTACAAAAAAAAAAAGAACAGGGTAAAACATGGGTACATTCAGCATGTCGGCTCAGTGCATCGGTTGTAAAAGGAATAAAATTAAATAAAAGTAAGCGAAAACAATAAAATCAGATCAGATCAATAAAGTGCAATGTGCCTAAGTGCTATTCCGAGTAGCAAGTCTGCACATTAAGACCCAGATAAGAGATATAAAAAAAGAATAAAATAGAGTAATAAAAACAACAAAATACTTCAAACAATAATATAAGGTGCACTGGTGCTACTCATCATTTATTTAGGAAACGTACCGCCTCTGGGAAGAAGCTGTTTACCAGCCTACTTGTACGAACCTTGTGCTTCCTTGTTCTGTCAGGGCAGCGCTCCCAGCGGTAGCGTCTACCTGAAGGTACTGTAGCTGGGTGATGAGACCGTTGCCAGGGTGGCTGGGGTCCCTGATTATTTTCAGGGCCCTGTCACGTCACCTTTTACTATAGATGCCTTTTACTGAAGGCAGATCAGCACCAATGATCCAGTGAGCTGTTCTCACTACTCTGTCAATAAGAGTACGGTCATCTATGGAACAGCTTCCATACCAAGCCGTTATGTTCCCCGTGAGGAGGCTCTCAACGGTGGATCTGTAGAAATTGATCAGTGTCTTGATGGATACACCAGCTTTCTTTAGGCATCTCAGAAAGTATAGACGTTGTTGTGCCTTTTTTTATAATTGAGGCACAATTAAGAGACCATTTAAGGTCCTTAGATATGTGCACTCCTAAGTACTTGAAGCTGTCCACGATTTCAACATCAGCATCATTTATGTTGATGGGAGTGTGCGCTCCCCTGTTTGACCTGAAGTCAACAATGATCTCTTTAGTTTTGGACACATTTAGATAAATGTTGTTGTTGCAGCACCACTCTACCAGATCTCTCACCTCCTGTCGGTAGGCGGATTCATCATTGTTCTGGATTTTCCCAATTACGGTGGTGTCGTCCGCAAATTTAATAAAGCGGTTCATTTCATGCTTTGCAAAGAAATCATAAGTAAAGAGTAGATAAAGAAAAGAACTAAGGACACAACCCTGGGGGGCACCTACATTTGTTCTAATTGTGGAAGAGGTGAGGCTTCCTATCCTCACTACCTGTTCCCTCCCCAGCAGAAAGTCCAGGATCCAATCACAGATGGAGGAGGGTAGGCCCAGGTCTCTCAGTTTGACAAACAATTTGCTTGGCACAATTGTATTGAATGCAGAGCTAAAATCGATAAACAGCATTCTGCAGTATACATTGAGTCTGTCTACATGTTCTAACACAGTGTGCAGAGCAATGGAAATGGCATCTTCAACAGACCTATTTGAGCGATAAGCAAATTGGTATGGATCGATAGAGTGAGGAATGACAGATTGAATGTGCTTTAAAACCAGCCTCTCGAAGCATTTCATTATCACAGATGTTACGCTTCGTTCACACAGACAACCTACGCCTTGCCTTGCCTCAACCCACGCCTATGCCGAGCTGGGCGTGAACCTGTTACACGCTTTTGTGATCACACCGCACGCCTTTGCACGCCGAACCTGGAGCCGAGTCACAAGCGCCTCTCCTCTCTCCCGACTGTATATTTTCACGTGTTGTCCAGAATTGTCATGGGTAGCCTCTAGGTAAAATAAATCGGATATATTTAATGTTCTATTGATGCTGGATATGTATAACCAGGTCTGACTATAGTCTGACATTTTAGAGAGGTGATCTTGCAAGAATATGTGCTGGCACAACAACATTGTGTAATGCTGTGACTTAGGACCCAGGTGCAGAGATGACAGACACAAGGAGCAGGTTTACGTCTTTTACTGAGACTTTCAGGCATCAAAAACAAACAAGGAAATATCGTGAAAATGGATAACAAAGATAGCCTAAACTGTGTCGGGAGCACCGACGGATAAAGTCACTATTTCCCCAAGGAGCCAGGAGCAGGTACAGTCCAAGGAATCTCTCCGCATAGTAATTTCCATAAGGAGCCAGGAGTAGGGACAGTCCAAGGAGTCTCTCCCATCAGACGAGAGCAAGGAGAGGCACAGCTTCAGGAAGGTTAGGATCAGCAACGGGTTCTGAAAGCAGAAGTGATTATATAGTGTGCCAACCAGGTGCAGACCATCACAGTGGGATTAGCAGGATTACATCATTGATCACTCATAGGCTGCCTTCTCCCGCTCCTGTTAGTGGCGCGGGAAGATTGTCTAGTACCACGGACAGCATCGGCTTGGTCTCTGCGTGCTTTGGCCGGTTCAGCACGCCGGACAGTTCCTTCCCTATAGCTCGCAGCGGAGCCACCAGGCCGGACTCCGATGGGTGTGTCATTACCCCCCTCCCTAGGGACGCCACCTGGCGACCCCACGGCTTGACCACGTTGCTGGAAATCCTGGATCAGGGTGCGGTCCATGATATTTCGAGCCGGCACCCAACACCTCTCCTCTGGCCCGTATCCTTCCCAATCGACCAAGTACTGCATGCTGCGGCGCACCCGGCGTGAATCCATGATCCTCCGGACCGTGTACACAGGTCCTCCCTCAACCCAGCGAGGAGGAGGGGGGGGTGGGACAGGAGGAGACAAAGGACTGGACACCACAGGTTTTAATAGGGACACATGAAATACAGGATGGATTTTCATGGCAGCAGGCAGTATTAATCGGTACGATACTGGACCAACCTGTGATGCCACTTCAAACGGGCCCACGAAGCGCGGGGCCAATTTCTTGCTCTCCACCCTTAGTGGAAGGTCTCTGGAGGACAGCCAGACTCTATCCCTTGGCCGAAAAGGGATTGACGGCCGTCGCCGCCGATTCGCCTGCTGGGAATGCCTGGTCCTTGCTCGTAATAGAGCTGCTCTGGCTGTTCTCCAGGTCCGCGCACACCTCCTCACAAAGTCTGTTGCCGCCGGTACCCCCACCTCAGGTTCTTGATCTGGAAACAGGGGCGGCTGATAGCCCAGCTGGCACTCAAACGGGGTCATGCCTGTGGAGGAGGACTTCAGAGAGTTATGTGCATATTCTGCCCACATGAGATGCAAACTCCATGATGAGGGGTCGGAAGCGGCCAGGCAGCGTAATGTAGTTTCCAACTCTTGATTTACCCTCTCAGTCTGTCCGTTTGACTGAGGATGGAAGCCTGAGGAGAGACTGGCAGTGGCACCAAGGAGTTTGCAAAAGGCTTTCCAAAACTGCGCAGAGAACTGAGGACCTCGGTCAGACACTACATCACGTGGGATGCCGTGCACACCGAACACGTGATCCATTACTAACACTGCAGTCTCCCTCGCTGAGGGGAGTTTGGCCAGGGCGATGAACCGTGCTGCTTTAGAAAAACGGTCCACCACTACCAAAATAGCCGTTTTTCCCCCCGAGCGAGGGAGACCCGTGACAAAGTCAAGAGAGATGTGAGACCAGGGACGTCGTGGAATAAGCAACGGACATAGCAAACCTGCTGGACGCTGACGAGGACTCTTGTGTTGTGCACAGGTGACACAGGCTGCCACAAATAGAAGTACGTCCCTGCGGACGTTGGGCCACCAGAATCTCCGGGCGATAAAGTCCAGCGTGCGCCTCCCCCCTGGATGTCCCACCAGCCGAGACGAGTGCCCCCACTCCAACACACGGGTCCGCACCCCCGGAGGGACATACAGGCGGTTGCGTGGACAGTCCTCTGGCCCTGGGTCAGCATGCTGCGCCGCCTTCACCTCCGTCTCAATCCCCCACATGACTGGGGCGATGATCCGAGATGGTGCCAGGATGAGCTCCGGCTCAGCACCCTTATCTGCAGAATCATACTGACGGGACAGTGCGTCGGCTTTGGTGTTTTTAGACCCCGGCCGATATGACAGAATAAATTCAAATCGATTAAAGAAGAGAGCCCACCTGGCTTGGCGAGAGTTCAGGCGTCTGGCACTTTGGATATAGGCCAGATTCTTGTGGTCGGTCCACACCACAAACGGATGCTCCGCGCCTTCCAGCCAATGCCTCCATTGCTCCAATGCTTCCTTGACCGCTAGAAGCTCCCGGTTGCCCACGTCATAGTTTCTCTCTGCCGGATCAAGCCTTCTTGAAAAAAAAGCACATGGATGCAACTTGTTATCAGCAGGGGAACGTTGTGACAGAATGGCGCCCACCCCCACCTCTGATGCATCCACCTCTACTACAAAAGGCAGAGCTGGGTTTGGGTGGATGAGGACGGGGCCTGTGGTAAATAGCTGTTTCAGTTTGGCAAATGCTTCAGCTGCTTGGGGAGTCCAGCTAAACCGGACGGGCAGTTTTTTAGTGAGAACATTCATGGGGGCTGCGATGGAACTGAACCCTCGGATAAACCTGCGATAGAAGTTTGCAAACCCCATGAAACGTTGCACTTGTTTAATGGAGGCAGGCTGGGGCCACTCCAATACTGCACGCACCTTTTCAGGATCCATGGATGTTCCGGAGGGGGAGAGGATGTAGCCCAGAAAAGGTACCGTGTTTAGATGGAACTCACATTTCTCTGGCTTGGCGTACAGATGGTGTTGGAGCAGTCTCTTTAGGACACGACGCACATGTTGTACATGTTCCTGACGGGTCTGGGAAAAAATAAGTATATCATCGAGATATGCATATACAAATTTATTCAACATGTCCCGTAGCACGTCATTGATGAATGCTTGGAACACCGCAGGGGCATTTGACAGTCCGAAAGGCATTACCCTGTACTCGTAGTGACCAGTGGGCGTGATGAATCCTGTTTTCCATTCATCCCCCTCTTGGATACGTATCAGGTTGTATGCATTCCGTAAGTCAATCTTGGTGAAGATGCCGGCCCCCCGCAAGTGTTCAAATGCCGTTGCTAACAGGGGAAGAGGATACCGATTTTTAACAGTAATGTCATTTAACTGCCTATAATCAATGCAAGGGCGGAGTGATCCGTCTTTTTTTCCCACAAAGAAAAACCCGGCTGAGGCAGGGGATGTGGAGGGCCGGATGAAACCTAACTCCAGTGCCTCCTTTACATATTTCTCCATGGCTACAGTCTCTGGTGCCGAAAGAGAATATAAGTGTCCCCTGGGTGGACTTGTCCCTTTTAACAGCTTTATTTGGCAGTCATAAGACCGGTGGGGAGGAAGAGTAGTAGCCCGTCTTTTACTGAACACTTCTTTGAGGTCTAAGTATTCAGAGGGAACATTGGTTACATTTATAGACTCACTTTCTTTCACTTCCACGCCCCGAGCTGCTTCTTCTGGGGTTTTTAGACATGAAAACTGACACAATGGACCCCACTCCTCCACCTGGCCTACTGCCCAGTCTAAGCGGGGATTATGCTGCGCCAACCATGGATAGCCTAGGACTAGAGGCAACGCTGGTGAGTCAGTTAAATGGAAAGAAATCTCTTCATGATGTTTTCCCTCTAACACTAATGTGATGGGAACAGTGCAGTGATGTATCTTACCAGACCCCAAGGGACGCCCGTCAAGAGCTGTAATATCCACTGATTCCTCCAGTGGGCGTGTTGGGACACCCCACTGCTTTGGCCAGGTCTTATCCAGGAAATTCCCCGCAGCCCCAGAGTCAATGAAACCTTTTAGAGAATGTGTGTTGGAGCCCCAGGATAACGTGGCCGGTATGACCATTCGAGATGGGAAAGAGGGGAGTATAGAAACACGACCCGTCAGTAGCTCCTCTTCTACTGGCGGGCCCCGTCTTTTACTGGCCTCTTTGGACAACGAGTAATGAAGTGACCTGTTACTCCACAATATAGGCAACAGCCCTCCTTCATGCAGCGAGCCCGCTCCTCTGGTGATAGCCTCGCCGCGCCGATCTGCATGGGCTCATCTGCAGGGAAGATCGGCGTGGGAGACACAACCCGACCAGCTTGCTGTCCCAGGAAACTTCCTCTCTTCTCGCGCCGCCGCTCCCGAATCCGGTTGTCTACCCGGATGGCCAGTTTGATGAGTTCCTCCATATCGTCCTGCTGCTCCCGGGCGGCTAGTTCATCTTTGATTTCTTCAGAAAGGCCTTGCTGATATGCGGTGAGAAGAGAGGGAACGTTCCAGCCGCTCGCCACTGCCAGTGTGCGGAACTTAATTGTGTACTCTGCCACCGTCTCGCTCCCCTGTCTGAGGGCGTACAGCCGTTTCGCTGCCTCCTGGCCTGTCACGGGATGATCAAACACTCTGCGTATTTCTAAAACAAAGTTGTGAAAGTTCTGGCAAGCCGCCGCCTGCTGCTCCCATAAAGCTGTTGCCCAGGCCAGTGGAGGTCCAGTCAGGAGCTGTGTGACAAACGAAACTTTAGCCAATTCATTAGAAAATTTCATGGGCTGAGCACTAATGGCAAGTTCACATTGAACCAAAAACTGTCTACATGTTTCTGGGTTGCCTGAATATTTCTCAGGTGGTGGCAGGTTCGGTTCTGGAAGACGAGCGGAGCCGAGTAGCGCACTGGTAGCGGGAGCGGACGGGGTGGAGCTTGGAGCTGCCTGGGTCTGTAGCGTGGCGGTGAGAGTAGCGAGCGTAGTCCTCATCTCCTGCTGGTGAGTGCTGATCTGCTGGATCTGCCGGAGTGAAGGACCTACTCCCGCCATGGACTGGGAGAGGGCTCGTAGATTGGCCTCCAGAGATTGGATCTGGGTCTGTTGTTCGCCCAGCGTTAATGTCTGCATTTGAAATGCGGTGCGCAATTGTTCCATCTCTGCTGGGTCCATTTAATGGCTGATCCTACTGTAATGCTGTGACTTAGGACCCAGGTGCAGAGATGACAGACACAAGGAGCAGGTTTACGTCTTTTACTGAGACTTTCAGGCATCAAAAACAAACAAGGAAATATCGTGAAAATGGATAACAAAGATAGCCTAAACTGTGTCGGGAGCACCGACGGATAAAGTCACTATTTCCCCAAGGAGCCAGGAGCAGGTACAGTCCAAGGAATCTCTCCGCATAGTAATTTCCATAAGGAGCCAGGAGTAGGGACAGTCCAAGGAGTCTCTCCCATCAGACGAGAGCAAGGAGAGGCATAGCTTCAGGAAGGTTAGGATCAGCAACGGGTTCTGAAAGCAGAAGTGATTATATAGTGTGCCAACCAGGTGCAGACCATCACAGTGGGATTAGCAGGATTACATCATTGATCACTCATAGGCTGCCTTCTCCCGCTCCTGTTAGTGGCGCGGGAAGATTGTCTAGTACCACGGACAGCATCGGCTTGGTCTCTGCGTGCTTTGGCCGGTTCAGCACGCCGGACAGTTCCTTCCCTATAGCTCGCAGCGGAGCCACCAGGCCGGACTCCGATGGGTGTGTCACATTGTCCATCTTGCTTCTTCGGTCGCTATTCTCTCTCATGAAGATTTGTTTGCCGACGGGGAGAAAGCCCCACGTGATAGCCACCCGTCAATCTCTCTGTCTCTCTGCTCAACATGTTGTAGTAACTCCATTTTATTTTGAAATTCAGTTGACTTTTCCATTTCCGACGGATATTGTGCGTTTTTCTTTCATGGCTTGACAGAAGAAGTCTGCCTGCACGCGCCTTGTCGGCTTCAAAATAGAACTCACGCCTATTCGATAAAATCGGCAAGGCACAGGCAAGGCGTGGGTACACGCAGGGTTCACGCTCAGGCGGCCGGTGTACACAGCCTCGTTGACTAAAACGGACGCCTATTAAAAAGCGTGGGTAAAGGCAAGGCATAGGCAAGGCTTGGGTCGTCGGTGTGAACCCAGCCTTAGGGCCACTGGGCGGTAGTCATTCAAACAGGTGATCTTAGGTTTCTTTGGTACGGGAACAATTATTGATTTCTTGAAGCATTGAGGGACAGTGGAGGACTTTAGAGAGAGATTGAACACCTCACAAAACACAAGGGCCAGCTCAGAGGAGCACAGTTTTAAGGCTCGTGATGATATGCCATCTGGCCCTGCTGCCTTGCGGATGTTCACTCTCTCAAAGACCCTCCTCACTTCAGACTCTGAAATCTCCAAGTCAGTAACAGCATTGTTATCATTAGAATGATCATTAAAAACATTGCGATTAAAAACAGCGCTACTGTCATTATAATCATTACTATTAGAGGCAGTCGGGTCAACATTGCTCGTTTCAAAACGGGCGAAGAACGAGTTCAAGTCATTGGGTAAGGCACAGTCAGTAGTAGTGGCCATGCTATTTTTAGCCTTATAGCCAGTAAGGGACTGGAGCCCCTGCCATACCCGCCGAGTGTCAGAGCTCAAATGCTCCAGCTTGGAGCTGTACCTCCGCTTGGCTTCTCTTATGGCCTTTTCCAGGTCATAGCGTGCCCTTTTGTACTGGCAGGGCTCGCCGGACTTGAAAGCAGCAGAGCGAGCTCTCAACTTGCTCCTGACGTCATTGTTCATCCAAGGCTTTTCATTTGGATAGAAATACACAGTCTTGGTTGGGATGCATAAGTCAGTGCAGAAGTTGATGTAACTTGTGACAGCACTTACATGCTCATGAAGATCTGCTGAGGAGTCTTTGAAGACGTTCCAGTCAGTTGCAAGAAAACACCCCTGCAGCTGGGCGCCGCGGATATTCCACGCACAGCTTCTCCTCTGCTGATCTCACAGTTTGTCCCCCTCTCTCTCTCTCTCTCACTCCCTCTCTCGTGCGCTCAGACAGGCACAAAGTCCGATGGGAAAAAAAAGTTGTTATACCGTACGTAGTATAACAACATGACAGTTTTTTATAACATGACAGTTTTGAGCCCGTGACATTCAGAGGCTGTTGCATCATCCTACCTGTGCAGTGGGGGAGAAGAAAAGGCGAGAGAAAACAAGATCATTCTGCCCAAACAAATGTTCACTGCCTGGCTTCCCTACCAAAGCCACAAATGTGAAATCTCCCAGCATGCATTGGGCTAATACATTTCGATAATAAATAGCAACCAAATGAGCCGAAATAGATAGAAAGGTAGATAGAAATAATGTAGGGGTGCACCGATCGATCGGCACGCAATCTGTATCGGCCGATTTGGACCTCAAATATGTGATCTGCTGTTTCCGATATTCCTTTATTGTCGCCGATCGCATAGCCGATCATGCTGCACGTGAGAAACATGAGGCAGCCCATTTTCATGTCTTCAATGTCCATCGTTTAACTTTCATATTGTGCTCTAACGTTTATATCATTGTGTTGCAAAGCACACGCTTTGCTTTCGTCAGCCGTACTTTCCGTACTATAAGGCGCACCTGAATATAAGCTGCAGCAGCTAAATTGAATGATTGTTACATATATAAGCCGCACTGGACTAAGCCGCAGGTGTTTTAATGTTTAAAACTGGTCAGGAGGAGGCGTAGCGCCTGCCTGTAACAGAGATCTCCGTGTCTTATCAGCGGAGACCGTTTTGAGTCCGATGAACAAATCAATCAAAAACACTTCACTACGTCCAAGGCTACAAGATTCGTTTCATTCCATTGAATTTGGCAGCGCGGACGAAACATGGGTGGAACGAAACATGCAAATTACATGTTTTGCATCCTCATCGTCGTAACACAGCCAGTTCTCCATCTTTTGAAGCATGATGTTAGATTACAACGAGCTAGTTGTGTGGCTTAGCCTTCCAAAATGTTGCCGTTAAGTTTTTAGAATGTAATACATAGAATTGGGAACGTTACATTCAATTTCATTCAGACTGTGTTTCTGGCTCAATCGCCGACTTTTTTCCCCCCGAGCGAGGGAGGGTGGGAGGAGGGAGGGTGTTTTACAGTAGTGGCTGAGAGAGCGTAGTGGCACAGTGCTCCAAGCAGGTCGCGAGGCACATTTTTTGTCCACACACCACACCAGACTGTCAACACACCCCTTGCGTCTTTGAATCACACAAATCAGCTGGTGATTAGAGCAGACTCAGCAGAGAGAAGTTACCTCCAGTCCTCCCGCCTACCGAGGCATTTGCATGCTGTTAAGTCCGTGTTTGATCCATATTTGCGTGTATCCTCCTAACGTTAATAGCTCCGGTTAGCTTTAGCCGCTTTAGCTTAATCGATAAAATAGTTAACTTGGGTCGAAGTTATTTTTCTTGTGTAACAGGGAAATCCCGGAAAATTTAGTATTTTTGTTGAGTGAACTGAACTGCATTGAACTGGTAACATGGAAATCCCGAAGTGGAATGAGTTTTGTTCTTTTATAAACTGAACTGAGGGAACTGGACTGAACTACTAGCCATTTAGTTCAACACAGTCTTGTGCTCCAATTATCTCACACACAAAAAATCATGTTGGCGGTTTCCTTTAGCCTACAAAATATAAAATATTGATGTAGAAAAAAAAGAAAATGTGCTGCACTTTCAATTTGATGCATGAAATGTAGGCCTATATGTAAAATGGAAACTGTTCTATAATAGACTGCTATAGCTGCTTACAAAATAAATAAATAAATATATATATATATATATATCGGTGATCGGTAATCGGTAATCGGTGATCGGTCGATGATCGGTTGGGCAGATATTTCTCATAGTCCCAGGGCTGGCCAATGGAGGGCGGTGTGGGATAAATAAAGTCGAGGGTCTCCCTATTACAAGTCAATCTACCATGTCCTGTGACTAAAAAGCTCTTATATTACAGTAAAAAATGTCAAAAATCTTACTGATTGGGGCTTTAAACTGCAGTTAGATTGGTTTGAGAAGCATAATAATATGGAATAATAGCCTATATATGGAGACAGACAGACGGGGATAAAAGGGAGGGGGGGAGATCAGAGCCCTCGGCTTTTCTGAAGCCGGACTGGATCGCTCCGTGGAATTGGAGCTTAAAAGGCAAGCTTGTGACTCGTTTACTGCACTTCTCCAATGAGCAGACTGTGCATAATTTTACGCTTAAAAGGCGTGGTTGTAATGCTTAAGGCTGCATGTAGCGCCAATACCAAAATATGGAGTGGGCTGCTCCACGCCCACTAATCTGCGCTGCACTGGGCGGTGGGCGCAGTTTATAGGCCGATGCAACGATAGAGCCCCAGAACTTTAAGTCTGACCTACAGCCCGCATCTAAGGTGACAAGATCATGAAGATTATTTACAGATTTAGACAGGTCTAATAGATGAGAAATAAAAGATCTGCCTTGCGGAATAATCCTCATTGCAAAGTTGAGGTGGCCTAATAAAGATAATAATTATCTTTTTGACAAGGCCACCGCCTCCAGCGCGCATTTCATAACTTGCCTAATCCTTAACAGCTTGTCCTGAGGCAGGGAAGCCTGCATGAGGTCACTGTCTAAACAGATGCCTAAAAACTCAATCACCTTAAGAGGACCTTGGGTTTTTTCTGCCGAAAGAGGAACTCCTAGACGGTTAAAAACATCTTTCAGCGCGTTGATACAACTACCTGGATTGGACTTGGGAAAATCTACCACTAAAAAATCATCTAGCAGATGAAGAACGAATGGCAGTTTACAATTATTTAATAGAATCCAACAAAGTGCTTCTGATAGAGTGTTAAATATACAGGGGCTACTGCGACAGCCGAAAGTTAACCTGACGGAAAAATACATTTTCCCCCTCCATTTGACACCGAAAAGGTGCCACTGCGATGGATGGAGCGGCATGACCTTAAATGCATCCGTGATATCTGCCTTTCCTAGCCATGCACCTTTACCTGCATTTTTAATTAACTGGATTGCGTTGTCAACACTTGCATAAAATAAAGAGAATGGCGCAAGAGGAATAAGGCTGTTGATGCTTTGAGCACTATTGTCATGAGGAGCTGATAAATCTATAATCAAACGCTTTTTACCCGAGTACTTCCGAGTTGCTATGCCGATAGGATTGATGCAGGATTTAGGAAAGGGGGGCTATCATAATATAAGGCCCGAGCATGTAGCCTTTCTCTACTTCCTTAGCTAGCAGTTTATCGACTACTTCAGGTTCCTTCAGAGCAGATTGCAGATTATCGCAGACATGAGACATTTTAGGCAGAAAACATAACCCGGCAAAAAACCCTTGAACAAGACCAGTAATTAAATAATTCACGAAACAACGATTTGGATGCTTTTCCAATGCTTTCCCCAGTTCTGGAATGTTGACTGGAGTAGAAGGTTTATTCTTTTTTACTTATTTCGCACCACTCGGGTGCGGCGGGGACACAGGGACCGGGGATGTCCGTCTCCGCAGAAGCTGCAAGCATGTATATATTTACAATTAACGTATCTGCATACATTCTCATTGAAATTCATACAAAGCGGTGTCTGGATAGATGACACGTTATTAAACTTAGAATTCACCTTGTCGCCAGATTTTCTTTTAACAGAAGAACTGGGCTGAGTCACAGTTCTGGGGCAGAGACTCAACGTGTGCGTGAAGGACCCGCACACAGCACAGGAGAGGGCTTGGTGCCCTGTGAACAGTCTGCTGATGACAGCCAGATCCACCACGGCCCAGTCTAATGCCGATTCCGATTTTCTTTCTAAGAACAACAATTGACAGCTTACACAAATGTTTTTGTAACTTTGTTTGAAAATTAAGATTCATAGAACAATTCTTATCATTTGCATGAAGTAGGACCATCTCACTCAAACACATCTCAAAATAACTGTTCCAGGTTAGGCTACTGGACAGAGCTTTTTTGTGCAAATACAATGAATACAAAAATTAAATTAAATCCAATAGCCTATATCCCACAGCTATCATGCATTTACTTTTCCAAAAGAAAACAGGTGCAACAGAACATCAAAATGATCCATGGACAAGGAGTTTATAGACTGGCTCCAGACCAGTCCTCTTGAGTAGAGGGGAAATGAGTGTATGAGTTACAGTAACGATCTTCAGTCTGAATATCAGGCGGAGTTTACACACAGTCCGAGGTTTCGTATGTGTTTTTTTTAATCTGCCATCCGAAAAAAGATCGTCACGCACAGAAAACCTTGCACACTTGTGAGTCCGATGCATTTTTATTATTATGTCCGTCGTTCTATTTGCAATACGAAGCAAATAGTCTCTCCTGTATCCACGTTACAACATGACTGACAGGCTGAGGCAGCAGCGCTGATGTGGAATGGAGAAGGCAGGTCGGGGAATGGTTATACTGGACACAATGCTCGCGTTCACCTCGCCAAGCCGGCTGTGCGCGGTGGCGGGTTGCTGGAGCACCGCTTCCCGGGGAGAGAGAGCAGAGAGAGAGGGGCCAGTGAGGTGAAGCAAGCCGCTCAGACTGGACTCCAGCCGAGCGGGACTCGGCCGCACCTCTGTCTCCACGGCTTATTTTCGACTAGCATGTGTGACAAACTGCGAGCTTTGTCTACTTCACTGACAGTGAAAAAATTCCACAACGAGGAAGGTATGCTGGCGTGTGTGGTGTGGTGGCTGGGTGCCTGTCTCAGTGCTTTGGGGTGCGCGCACGTCATGTGAAAATCGGCTCACAGAATCGGCTATTTAGAGTGACCGGCGCAGATCACCGATCGAGGCCGATCACGTGAAAATCGGCCATTTCCGGTCACGTGCCGATCGATCGGTGCATCCCTAATAGGAACGTTAGCTTGGACAGAGGGCCCATCTGCGGCAGCAGCGCTAACGTTAGTAAGAGGGCGGGAGCAGTTATTCCTTTTTGCTTTGCGTTTTTTAGAAACTGACGGAGTGGCAAGAAGATCTCCGGCTGTGGGATTATAAACAAAAAACTCGAACAATTCCTCGTGGGAAAGGCCCAAAGGAGCAGAGATGCCATGATTATAGAGTCTCTCTATAATTTTGAAAACAGGCCAATTTTTGATCACTGGCGGAGTATTAGCTAGGCGGCCACTACGACGAACGCCGACAATATCCTCGGCTATCTCGGACCTGACCTCTTCTTCATGAGGATCGACAGAACGATCTTCTTCAAACACATCATCCTGCTCGAATGCAGACATCACAAGCAAGGAGATGGTGAGTACAGTGACAAAAAATGACAAAAACGATTTCTTTCTCATATCTGACGAAAATGGCAAAGCGTTGCCAGCAGCCGCAAACGATCAGCAAGGTGGGGAACAGATCAGTGAGTGAGAGGCTGCCATATTTAAACGGACCGCCTTGATGTGAGAATGACTGTGATTGGAGAATGGTTAAACGATGAACCAAACAGAGGCTGTCAGCTGGTACAGCTGGAGCGTAGCCTATGACATCATGTCTTGAATGAACTAACGCAGGCTTCATTTAGCAGTGAAAAATCATCTTTATGCCTGTCTCAGTGGTCTCCGTGTCCGTTCAAAACAGCAGTGACTGTCCAGAGTTTCACCTGGTGACGTCACGCGATGTTTACCCAGCAGCTCCAGAGAGGAGCGCTCCTTTTATGTTCAGGCGGGTGGGGCAGAATAGAACACACATTTATTAATATTCAAATATATAGCAGTAAAAATTGCGCAGAAATAGTGCTCTGCACTCTGGTCGAGTATGCTAAGGTCGCCCTTAGCATACTCCCGAAGTTTGAAGTCGATCCGACCAACAGTTCTCAAGATACACGAAGGACAGTGAGAGAGACAGACGATCCTCCAATTATAGTTAGGATTGCCATTACATAAAACAGTATACTGTAATGTGAGCACCCTTCAACAGATACAGTACATGGGAGAGGGAGACATAAACAAGGTTAAACTATGCTAATGAAAGCGGATAATTACCTGTGATGGTTCAGTTTATTAGATTTAAAGAGCTGCCTGCTAGGAAATGGACATCAACCTAGAACACTTACCAGACCAAATGGCTTCCATATTACACATTAGTTCCATGTCATGGGAATGTTACACATTAGAATAGAATAGAATAGAATAGAATAGAATAGAATAGAATAGAATAGAACAGAACAGAACAGACATTTGGGGGCAGTGACAACCGATGACAATACTTAATACTGTGTCTGTTGTGTTGGCAATTGAGAGAAGGGGGGGGGGGGCTTTTGTTGATGGAATTGGAAAATCATAATTCCCAATGGACAAGCTGAGGGAGATTTGATTATAAATGTTGGTGTTGATGTGAAATATTGATGGTTATTAATGGGCAATAATCAGTTTACCCCCCCCCCCCCAAATCAATCAATCAATCAATAAATATATATATACACACAGTATATATATTTCAAAACATACACTGTCCATTTAATTAAGGGTAAAATCATAACATCATAACAACTTGCATCCAGACTGTTTATATTGTTTATCGTTGTGGAATGCCTCTCCAAAACTTTGCATTGGAGACTTTCCAGAATCATTTCCCCAGTCCTTCGTGGTAGAGCGTATGTATCAAGTGGCTTAATTTGTCTAATCCTCATGCAAGTCAAAAACACAACTGTGAAGAGACAACAATCCCTCAGTCAGTCATAATTGCTGACGTCAAAAATATGTCTTAGTGACGTACGATACCAGTCACCTCTGTGGAAACATTAGTATAACTGTCTTATATATACTGTGAAAAGACAACAATCCCCCAGTCAGTCATAATTGCTGACGTCAAAAATATGTCTTAGTGACGTACGATACCAGTCACCTCTGTGGAAACATTAGTATAACTGTCATATGAACTACAGTTTAATAGACTCACTCCACTTTACACGTCCGGTACCATGTAACTACATAATGACCTAAAGTTGAATAGACTCACTCCAATTTACAGGTCCAGTACCATGTAACTACATATGAACTACAGTTGAACAGACTCACTCCATTTTACAGGTCCGGTACCATGTAACTACATATGAACTACAGTTGAATAGACTCACTCCACTTTACAGGTCCGGTACCATGTAACTACATATGAACTACAGTTGAACAGACTCACTCCATTTTACTGGTCCGTTACCATGTAAAGTTCTCCGTGTTGGCCCGCAGGACTCTGCCCAGCCAGAAAACTAGTAGTCTCGCTGGCCAGCCTCCCCTCCCTACCGGGAGAGGAGTCTGGCGCCGCAGGTCTCCATAGTGGGATTGCGATGGGTGGCGCTTAGCAGCAGTGCCCTTGGAAAATAGTTTCCAACAATCCAACTGGCCGTTTTCAGCGTGTAACAATGAGCTAGCGTGTAGGTTTCTGCCATTAGCTTGCTAGCTAGTTAGCGTTATTGGTTTCACTGAGGCGGCAGGGCACTGTTTACAGCGACACACAGGGAGGAGGGAGCGGAAGCCGCTCTGATTGACATGGTCGGAGCCAATGACAGAGTTTGTAATAAGCCGGGAGCAGACATCCGGCAGCCACTGAAACAGTCGCTCCAATGGGGACCAGCTGTAGAGCAGGGGAGGGCTTATCCCAGTTGCTTGTTTCCGTGGCGCCAGACTCCTCTCCCGGTAGGGAGGGGAGGCTGGCCAGCGAGACTAGAAAACTAGAACTAAAACTAAACTAAAAAACAAACTGTTTCGGTGTAGGGATTTTTTTTCTCCATGACTGCTGATTAAAATGCATCCAACAGATTCAGTCTTATGGCTTTGTTGATAAGAGTAATGTGGTTTTTATTACCGGTATGCTATTTCAGGTGGTACACGAGGCTGATAACACAAATTGTTCCACAACTAATGCACAGAAGTAGAAAGAGTGTTGACAGTGTAAAGAGAAACTGGCATGGCTCTCAGTGTGGCTACTGTAACTCTGAGTAAATATTTTATTACCATGTCAACATCTAGAGAATTATGCATGCAAATGTACACACTGTGTGTGGGTGGCCATTCTCTCAAGTTCAGCAGAGTAGTTGTGTGCACATCCAACCTCTTTTTAGGCCAGGTGCCGCATAACAGTACATGTGAAGATAGAAGAGAATGGATATCTGCACACTGGAATACAGCTCCCAGTATTTATTGACTACACAAACTTACAAAAAGCAACGTTTCAACCCAACAGGGTCTTTATCAGGCAAGAGTGCCAGACCCTGTTGGTTAAAACCTTGCTTTCAAAGTAGCATGTAAACTATTTTGTGGGTTCAATTGGATGTGAACTATCCATGGCTCAATGCCAGCTAGATAGGACTTCATATATAGCAGTTTTTATTTTGTTGTGTTCAGCATGAAAAGAACACAAATCAGTAATAAAGCCATAAATAAATAAGTAAAGCCATGTAACAGCATAGAGATACAGACTCGCATACATACATTATACTGTGTACACACAGTGAGACACATTCAGATACATACAGTATATATACACAGAGTGACAGAGAGAGGGGCGAGGCATATCTTACCATAAAAGTGTAAAATAAAAAGTATAATTACACCGCACGCACGCGCGCGCGCACAAACACACACACACACACACACACACACACACACACACAGACGAGTACAAACAAGTCAAACAATCTGACAATTCCTATTTCATGTTATTACTGTATGTTACCGATGTCTTTTGTCTATGTAATGTAAGTAACTAACTGTTTGGGTATGAGTTTTAGAGTGCCATATAATTTGAGTCTCGTGCCTTATGTCACATCCAAAAATGGTGAAATATGACTTCATATAGATTATTAAAAAAACACATTAAACATATTTGCCTTGAAAGGTATAGAGATTAAAGGATAGGTTCACCCAAAATGAAAATATCAGTCGTTATCTACTCACCCCCATGCCAATGGAATGAGGTGGGGATGCCCCCTTACTGCTCACCCAGTGTAATCCAAGTCTCCACAAGCCCTGAGATGCCAATTTGACTTGAAAGGACATTATTTACACGTTTTTAGTTGAAATCCTCACTATAGCCAGTCAAGTCACAAGTCTTTGGTCACAAGTCCAAGTCAAGTCTCAAGTCTCTTATGGATGAGCGTTCTATCATCTGCTGCATGCCATCCAGTCTGCTTAGAACACTGCACAACTAAAACTAAGGAATTCAAAGCATGCACTGTATTATCCTCACTCCTTTATCTATTAGCATATAGTATCAGCATTGATTGGATGACATCACTATAGAGTTCCTTAATGTTAATGCACCAAAAAAGTCCCAAAACTCAAGTTCAAGTCAAGTCTCAAGTCTTTGAGGACGAGTCTCAAGTCAAGTCTCAAGTCACTGTGAGTGAGACTTAAGTGCGACTCAAGTCCAAGTCCCCATCTCTGGCGGGGGGGGGGGGGGGGGGGTTCAGTTCAGTTTTACAGTTTTTTACAGTAGTTTTACAACCACAGGCTTGACTTGTTCTGTTCTGTTGACGTATGTTGATATGACAGAACGCTGATACAGGGTCATGTCTGACCCTCGGCGACCATGTCTAGCCCCAATGTAGATGGCGCTAACCTTCCTCCTGAAGTACTGTCCAGAGAACACATACAGCACGGGGTTCAGGGCGCTGTTAAGAAAGGCCAGATACACGGACACCATATGTCCGATATCCAGAGTGTGGAACCACAGCTCCTCGTCCAGAACTGTCACATCGCAGAGTGTGTCAAGGAAGGTGAAGAGCTGGAACGGACCCCAGCACAGCAGGAACAGCAAGGTCACGGCATACACCAAAGCTGTGGCCTTGGTGTCATTTGCCTGGTGCAAACGAACAGTCTCCTTTCTGTTGGTCAAAGCCCTGATGATGTTTCCGCTGCAGCCAACCATCACCAGGACAGGGAGTACAAAGCCCACCACGTTCAGCAGGATCTGGTGGGCCAGCTTCCACGAGCCATCGTGATCCAGTATACAGGACGACGTCTGGTTTTCTTCCTCGATGAACTTGACCTTTCTGTGAGCCATGGTTGGCACGCTCATTAAAAACCCAAATATCCACAGGATGAAGCAAATGATCTTGGCGTGAAGCCTCCGTCTCAGCCACCTGACCTTCATGGTCTTCACAAGTGCCAGGTAGCGGTCTATGCTAATCATGGCCAAGGTGTAGATGCTGGTGTAGAAGTTGACTATGCTCAAGGAGTTGACAATTTTGCACAAGGCTTCTCCATAAGGCCAGTTGAAGTGGTTGCGGATGTACATTGCCCAGAAAGGGAGGCTGCTTAGGAGGATAAAATCCGCCAGTGCCAGGTTGCCCAGGTAGATCTCCGGCACTGTCAACCGATCCTTATGGATTAGGAACACCAGCAGCACGAAGCTGTTACCCAGCAGGCCGAAGGCGCATACGCTGAAGATGTATGGGGGGATAATGGCTTCCACGAGGTCCCAGTTTGCAGAGAGTGGAGACTCCGTTGGGCTGGGAGGCAGAGAGGCACTGCTGTTTTCAGACCACAGCATGGCCACAGATACAAGCTTCACCGGCTCCTCCATGGGCTGCAAAAAGTGCAAATGATACATCAATGAAATGATCTTCAACTGAATCAAAATACAGGTTCTCATAAAATAGATATTGTTGTGCTATACAAATTGAGAATTACTGCATCAGTTAACAGCGCAGAGATTAAAATGAGAGATCAGAAGGTAATCCAGTTTATATACAGTAAAATAATATGAGCTGATTTAAAAAAAACTACAATTATCTGATGTATCCTTTCCACAAGAAGCTTTAAAATAACTCCATGATGTAATGTTGATGTACCGGTATATGTATTACCCTTTGATTTAACAAAAATGTATAGCATAGATTAGCAAATCAAAGATATTTGCCAAATAATCCTTGCTCATACACTGTCACCATATACAGTATCTTCCTGTAGAGTTTTCACATAGAACCCATAAATAATCTTCTGTAATCAGATAGCTTATCAACTCTTTTCTTGTCAAACTGATTATCTTCTAAATACCGTTTTAGAATTTGTTTCAGTGTTTGAAGTCACCATTGTATACAAAAAAGTGAGCAGGATGATAAGGATAAGTCACATGAAATTGTCTTACCTTATGTACAGATGTCCGTTATATGCTCAAAATGCTTATGATGAAAAACGTATAAAATGGCGTGTACATCTATGGTGTACATACAGCTTTTGGGGAGCGCACAGACAGAGTAAGTTAGAGGGAAGATCCACAGGATGCAGAGAAGATGGCTTTGTATACAGAAAGGCGCATTCCTCCACACCCTCGGTTCAGGCGTTCACTATATCAACTTGTTTATAAAAGAGTCAAAATTGGCTCCTGGTACGTATTGGAGACAAACTATGTTCAAATAGCTCTTTATTTAATGGGGAAAAGAAAAAAGGCAAAGAGTATTTTTTAATGTCGTACTGGTAATATTACATGGATACATTGTATAATAAAATATACTGTAGTCCTTTAGGAACAAACGGCACAATGTGCATAGGACTGAATTACAGATGCAACCAACCAACTGACATGAATGAAGCACTTTGTCATGTTATATTTGTAACATTATATCACTATGTCTTGCTGTTGAGATATTTCAATAAGTCAATAATTCATTCTTTGCTGTAAAATGTTTTAAGATTAAACATTACACTGTTTATAAAAACAGTTAATTTGCCAAGTGTTTGACTAAATAAGTAATAAAACTGACTCAGATCTATCGTAAATTCATTTCTCATCTCATACTTATCTATTCTTTCTAGGTTTCATCAAAACTTTTGCTAAAATGACAACAACAACCCTGATGTGGAATAATAATAATAATAATATGAACAACCAATATGATTAACAATATCTTTTATCTGCTATTAAATGAAGAGATTTAGCTATAAATGAGAAGAACTGGTTGAAAATGTGGTTTGCCTTTTTATGGTCAAAATGATAATAATGAAACACACTTTCAGGATTTCATCATGACATGTGGGAAGGGCCCCCACTCAAAAAGTGGCTAATCCATTCTATAAACATTTGTATCTCCTCAAGCCAAAAACACTTCATCTTCCTAATGTTCCATAATGAGAGGACATTTTGATCTTCTTGAGCCTCATACATTGTTTCATTATCTTATGATAACATTATGATGTAGAAGAGTTCGCAAACACTTATTTGGAAAGTCCAATGTTTATACTGAACTATCAGGTGGCAAAATAAATGTTCAACAAAGTGTCACTTGTGTATTTGCTGCCTCTCCACAGCATTTTGTTATCGTAATAGTGCAGTAGTTACAGCCAATAACCTTATTTTGTTAGTGTTTATGTCTACTGTATATTTATTTTGGACTATAAACAAATATTTTATGGGTATTTGGTTGACTAATACATAACGTGGGCGTCACTATCTTTCTTATTTTACATTGGGTAAATAAACTTAACCCTAAGCTAGGGGTGGGCGATATGACGATATTAGATCATTGAGGATTAGAATGTCTCCACAATCTGCCTTTCCAGACACATTGTTAGTATCGTGCTACATGCAGTGCACATTCTATCAGTTGCATTTCTATGTCTGAAAGACGCCTCCAAAGTTTTCCTCCCCTCCCCCTTTTCACTTGGCAAAGTGCGAGCACCATGGAGGATGACTACACACACACACACACACACACACACACACACACACACACACACACTTAACATAGCAGGCTGGCATCTTCGAACGAGTGAAATAATAATAATTAGCCGCCTTGCCTTCAAAGTAAAAAGAATCGTGATAAGATAGTGGATCGTGATCCTGCCTAAAAGAAAATTTATATATTTTTGCCATATCGCCCACCCCTACCCTAAGCCACACTAACAACCCATTTTAGATACTTCATATAAAAAAATGAAGTTTTACCATTTTTTTTACGAGTCCAATTTCTCAAAAGAAAAAGAAAAGAAAGTCATACTTCTTTGAAACCACAGAAGACTCGAATACCACTCATGAGAGAGACCCTCCCAAATGAATATAATTTAAATTGAACTATCTTGGCTTCATTAGCCAGAACAACATCTTACTACTATAATTGGAGAGCTGTCTGTTTGTCCGTCCGGAGTTGGTGCACGGTTGCTCCGATTGCCTTCAAAATTTGCCAAAACACTTTTCAGGGTTCTGGAATGAATCTGGTGCAAAAAACCATGAAAGAATACACCCATGGGGGCACTACAGCGATATTTTACGTTTTTAGGCCTTCACACTGATGATGTCACCGATGATGTCACTCGAGTGACATCACTGATGACATCACAATTGCTTGAGTGACATTACTTTATCAGCCTAATCTTATCTTTCTTATCATTGTTAATCTTGCACTGGTGGAGGTCAGCTTTCTTGTGTACAGCGCCCAGGGACCATCTTCAAACGTTGTCGTCACTGGTCAGATGACGATCTGCATGTTTTTATTGGGGGTCCATACCGAGGTTGTATGGAGGAACCCCAGGGGAGCACGGGGAGAACATGCAAACACACAGAAAGGCATCTTTGGCTGAAGACATGGGGGGCACACCCTCAGCATCCAAGGCGGGAATCGAACCCAGGACCTTCTAGCTGTGAGGCGACTGCGCTACCACTGCGCCACCGTGCGCGTAGGAATCTACAAGCAGGTCCTGACAAACAAGGTGAAAGGATCTTCCTGTCAAGAATTCCTCACCATGACAGAAATTATGAGCTTCCCTTCACCTTTGTCAGACGGCAGTTCCTAATAAGATTGGCTTTCTCATTTACCATCAACAAAGGTCAAGGGCAAGAGAATGACCAAGTTGGCATCTACCTCAGTAGTGTTTGCTCAAGGCCAGCTCTACACAGCCTTCTCCAGGGGAAAGAAAGCAAGGCAGCAGCATGAAAGTACTTATTGACGGTGATGAGGAGGGAAAAACAGACATCGTCTATAAGGAGCTGCTGTAATCCTGTACTCATACAAACATTTCTATAACTACGCCCATGGAGCATCATCTCCACAGTCTAGTAACTAGAATTAGAATTAGTTTTGACAGGAAAATACTGTTCAAAATTCTAAAATACAACATTATGGACAAGTTTGAATAATAAAATGTAAAATGTTAGACAAATTAAGACCTGGAGGTAATTTATGCCAAATGAAACAATGAAGCTGTATACTCTTACTTTTTATTTCCTTTTATACCTTTACATGTATAATTTACTTGTCACTTTAATACAATGGACTATTTGGCAGAGATCTCAGTCCAAAATGCAAACAATGCGATTTTTAAATCTTTTTGCAATACAACAACACTTCTAAAAGTCAATAAGGAATGAGTGACTGAGTACCTGTATGATGGTCTACACAGTATAATAGCCTATCTATGATACAGTATGATAGCATATTCATATTCAGTCATTCTTATCTGTCCTTTTTAGTCACATAGGGTTACATTAAACATGGGTGGAGTCTGTGTATTTACTGGTTAAATTGAAATTGGCATTGGTGTGACTACAGTTCCTCCATTTCCTACCGAACACTTCACTGGCCCTCTGCTTAAAGTGTTTCCCCACAATCACATATAGGAAAGGATTCAATGCACTGTTGCTATAGCCAAGGTAAGTCGCTAACTGAATGCCAATGTCCAACACATATGCCCATGTGCATCCAGAAATCACTTTGTAATAATCCAGGGTGTCCAGGAAGATCAGAATCTGGTAGGGCAGCCAGCAGAGAATGAATACAGCCAGGACAACAAGCACCAGGTAAGCCGCCTTCCTCTCCATGCTGCCTCTGCTGCTCTTTCTCATCTCCTGGCTGTTCTGGAGGACCTTGGTGATGTGGTAACTACAGAAGGATACAACAGGAACGGGGATGAGGAAGCCGATCACGCTGACGGTGAGGTTGTACCGCAGCCTCCAGCCGTCATGGGGGTAGGCAATGTAGCACGCGTCCACCCCCAGGTCCGGGAAGAACTGGACGGAGCGGAAGAGGAGGGCAGGGAGGCTGAGCAGGACCCCAACAATCCAGATACTCAGGCATATAAGGCAGGCCGCGCGTCTCTCCATCCTCCGGGACAGCGGTCTGGTGAGGGCCACATACCTGCAGAGATGGGATGTAAACTAAGTACAAATACTTTGATACTGTACTGTATTTTCAAGTATTTTTCTGACAACTTTTTACTTTTACTCCCTACATTTTTAACACAAATATGTGTACTTCCTACTCCTTACATTTTCAAAACAGGCTAGTTTCTTTAGTTTGAATGCAGGACAGACAAAAATGATGTAACGTTTTTGTCTTTCACGCATTATGTGCACCTTTTTTGTGGAAACACCATATCACACACAATTATTACGGTAATCAAAGTAGTCTATATACATCTAAATACATGTTTGGAGAGGATATTTTAAGATTAATAGTCTTCGAATTATATTAATATGATGCAAGTTTCTGTTAGTTTTGCACAGAAACAGCCAGTATAAACAACAACACTTTATTTGGTACTTTATGACATTTCAGAGCCTGTACTTTAGTTTTATTTTTACTTGAGTAAACAAGTTGAATCAGTACTTTTACAATTTTTTTATTACACACAACTGTACGTCTACTTAAAGAATGTGTGTATTTCCCATCTCTGGGTACCTGTCCACGCTCACCAGCGTGAGGAACAGCACGCTGCAGTAGTAATTCATCCCGATGACGATGTTGACCAGCTGGCACATGGGCTCCCCGAACCTCCAGTGGAACTTGTCGATGATGGTCGCCACCCAGAACGGCAGGCCGCAAACCATGAGGAGGTCGGCGGCCGCCAGGTTGCCCAGGTAGATGTCTGCCACGGAGCTGTGCCGCTTCTGGAGGCAGAACACGCAAAGCACAAAGGAGTTGCCCATCACACCCAGAAGGCAGATGATGGACATGTAGGCCGGCTGCATGGTGTAGACCCAGTCCCATGCGTCTGTGTGGTTGCAGACCTCCTCAGCTGGAGCAGCACTCTCCATGAGTCGCTTACTCGATGAGTCGATATCACAATGAGAACCCCTCGCACAGTTACAGTGATTTGAGAGGGGAGAGATGTGTGCGTGTGTGTGTGCGTGTGTGTGCATGTGTGTGTGTGTGTGTGTGTGTGTGTGTGCGTTCAGAACTGTGGAACAACACAAAACCTTTTAATTGTGTCAACACTGGTCAAAGTACGTACCTCTACTTTCATCATATCATTTGAGTTGAGAAAGGGGATAATGGATTTAATGGCGTGTGAAAGGAGAATGGAATGGGCAAATGTAGTTATCAGTGACCGTACACAGCCTGCACATGCTGTTATCTGACAGTGCAGTCATGGCAACAGATGGCTCCTCTCTGATGTAAAAACTCCAGGCTTACACATTTACACGTTTACAGGAATATGCGCACACACACACACACACAGCAGATCATGGTCACGTTTTGGGGCTTACATTCATTCCCTAAACCTAACCCTGGAGACTTAACCCACCCATAACCATAACCACTACTTGCCTAACCTTAACCTAAACCTAAAAATCAGCTTTTCCAAGTTGGGGTCACAGCTTTTGCCACCAATTGAACACGCGCTGTCCCCAATTAACTGGTCTTAATTCTGAAATTTGTCCCCGAAAGTAGCCTATGACAGACCGCGTGTGCACACACACACACACACACACACACACACACACACACACACACACACACACACGCGCACACAAATGACAATTAACTTTAAAATGCACTGCAAAGCAGATCAAACTCACTCCTTTGAATGCAAGAAGAGTGTTTATTTCAGATGTGAAAAACAGGGTGTAGAGGACAGCAGACTATATGTAGCAAGGCGTAATTTGTTGCTTTTTTGGCGTAGATTTGTACCCTTTGAGGTAACTTTCTTTGCCCAAATGTTTTTTGTTCCACAACAGTCTCTACACCCACATAACGATTGAGCCTTACTCATAACAAAGATTTCCTGTTTGGCACGACATGCCTTCATTTTGGGAACAATTATGGGTGTACCCTTGCCCACAGTCTGCAAAAAAATGCATAGTAAGAAAACTGTTGTCTCTACAGCCTACACAACGGAACAAGATGTGTGTCACCAGTGGAAACTCTATGACAGATCCTGTTTTTATCCGCGCAGACATTGAGTCACAAACAGCAGAAATCACTTAGGCAGGAGCTGTCTGGACTCTCTTCTGTTCTAGTTTTAGTTTTGGTGCTCAACTTAACATGCACTAGAACAATTCAGCAAGACATACAAAATGTGTGCTTTTTATTTGAAGGTCATGTTATGAGGTCATGTTATGAGGAAAACAACAAAAAATATTTTTCGTTACTATTTACATTTCCAGTTGTCAATAATTCAAGATGTAAAATATTATTGCTAAGTAAATTATATTTACAGAATACATTTTTTACAGAAAATAAGTATTTGCAAACCAGCCAGGCAGAGTTAACTTGCATTATATTTATGATAGTTATGCAGTATTCTTGGTTATAAGGGGGCGCTGCCATGTGGCATGCTTGGTAATTGTTATAAAAGTGTTTTGACTCTGTAGGGTAAAGCATTGTTCTCAGGTACCGTAACTTGTTATAAAAGAGTTTTGACTATAGGCCAGGGTAAAGCATTGTTCTCAGGTTAGTTGTTATAAAAGAGTTTTTACTGTACAGTGTTTTTAAAAAAAAAAATTTTTTTTTTTTTTTTTTGGTCAACATCTTATTGTGGCGGTCAAAATATTATTGTGGCGGCCCGCCACAAATTCCTTTATGTATGGGAAACACTGATATAGGGTAAAGCATTGTTCTCAGATTAGTTGTTATAAAAGAGTTTTTACTCTATATAGGGTAAAGCATTGTTCTCAAGTTAGTTGTTATAAAAGAGTTTTTACTCTATATAGGGTAAAGCATTGATCTCAAGTTAGTTGTTATAAAATAGTTTTTTTTACTCTATATAGGGTAAAGCATTGTTCTCAGGTTAGTTGTTCTAAAAGTGTTTTTTTACTCTATATAGGGTAAAGCATTGTTCGCAAGTTAGTTGTTATAAAAGAGTTTTGACTCTATGTAGGGTCAAGCATTGTTCTCAAGTTAGTTGTTATAAAAGAGTTTTTACTCTATATAGGGTAAAGCATTGTTCTCAGGTTAGTTGTTATAAAAGAGTTTTGACTCTATGTAGGGTCAAGCATTGTTCTCAAGTTAGTTGTTATAAAAGAGTTTTGACTCTATGTAGGGTCAAGCATTGTTCTCAGGTTAGTTGTTATAAAAGAGTTTTGACTCTATGTAGGGTCAAGCATTGTTCTCAGGTTAGTTGTTATAAAAGAGTTTTGACTCTATGTAGGGTCAAGCATTGTTCTCAGGTTAGTTGTTATAAAAGAGTTTTGACTCTATGTAGGGTCAAGCATTGTTCTCAGGTTAGTTGTTATTATAAAAGAGTTTTGACTCTATGTAGGGTTAAGCATTGTTCTCAGGTTAGTTGTTTTCTACTCTAAAGTTGGGCTATGCTAAGTCGTATGTGATTATTCATGCTGTGCTGATTGAGTTAGATTGTTGTACATCAGAGAGTACCACAGCTGTGTTATCTATTACAACGCCATGGTCTGGGAGAAATCAGTCAAGCCAGCAGTATCATTACAATTAATGTCAATTTTTCCATTGTTAATTAAAGCTAGTTTCATAGCAGAAGGGAGCCATATCAGTCTTTCCTGTCTCACAGTCATGTGTTTGCTGTGCACAAGTCAGTATTACTGACTTATAAACTGAGAAAGTGATTTGGTCCCCCTACTACAAATTACAGCTTCTCTAAATGTAATTTTCCATTATTATTTTTTTTTTTTAATACATACACACACATATACATTTACAACACTTAAGAGCAAGGGGTAAACTGTGAGCAGGTTGAAAAACATGTGTTGTATGGCATCTAACAGCCATTTAACATTAAATGGAGCACTTTATAATCCCCCTGCCCAGCTACCCCACACACAGACTAAAAGGGTTCCCATCTATCAGTAAATTTTCCAACAGCACCTTTTAGTGAGAACTAAATTTTTTCTAGTTTAAGGAAACTCATCATGTCCTCTAACCATGAAGCTGCTGATGGGGGACCAGGTGATTCCAAGATAGTAAGATTCTCCTTCATGCAAGGAGGGAGGAAAAGGCAATTATGTCTAGGTGTTTGGTGCGCAAATTTAAAATAATACCAGGAACGCCAAAAATAGCAATCAGGGGACACGGCTGCAGCTCGATTCCTAAGATGTCGGATAGGGTTTTAAAGAATATGTTCCAAAATTAACATAAATTGGGACAGAAATAGAACATGTGACTAAGGTTGGCAGGGGCATGGCGTTTAGCTTCTCTACTGTAAATGTAGACTTTAATTTAGCTCACATTTAAATAATTAAAATCTTCACAAAGTAAGAGTATTAGTGTCCAGCACAGTCATCTACTGTAAATGCATTGTTCATGTTGAGGTCTTAAGTGTAGAGGACAGTTGTGAGCGTGTGGACTCAGACAATCTTCTCCTGATTGCCAACTGCTCAAACAGTTCCCTGACTTTTTTCCGGAAGTTCTTCCCGACAATGACATAGAGGATGGGGTTGAGTACGCTGTTGAAGAAGGCTAGGTAGGTGAAGATCTGGTTGCAGATTTCCAGGGCATTGGTGAGGTCGCACCCTTTCAGGAGATCAGCTGTCAGGAACACTTCCAGGATGGTGACCAGGTGAAACGGCACCCAACAGATCAGGAAGGCCAGGAGGACCGCCAGCACCAGAAAAGTGGCCTTCCTCTCTGTGTTTTCGGCATTGAACCTCTCCACTGACTGCTTCCTGAGAGCCTGGATAATCTTGATGGTGCAGTAGGAAATGATGGAAACAGGGATGATGAAGCTGAGAAAGGTCAACATCCCATCACAGACCAGCCCAACGGTCTTTGATGGGTAGTGAAGGTAGCAAGCATTAACTTTGTACTCGGGGAAGTACTCTACAGCCCTGAAGATGAACGTGGGAGCACCCATAAGCAGGCCAAAGCCCCACACCAGCAGACAGGCCAGTTTGGCATACTTTGGCCTACGCATTCTCCCATGGGACATCGTGTGCACCAACGCCACGTAACGATCTATGCTAACCAGAACCAGGAAGTAGATGCTGCAGTATACGTTTATCTTGATGCCTAAGTTGACCACTCGGCACATGAATACACCAAAGGGCCAGTTGAAATTGTTGGCTACATTGACAGCCCAGAAGGGCAAGCAGGACACCAGGACAAGGTCAGCAGCTGCCAGGTTGCCTAAGTAGATCTCAGCCACTGTGCAGGCCTTCTTGTGGAGACAGAAAATCAACAGGACGAACACATTTCCCAGAATTCCAAGCACACTGATGGACAGAGTGTACACAGGTTGCATGGTCTCCAGCCAATCCCAGCCATATTCGTGAGGACACTCACTGCCATTGGTGTTGTTTTGGTCTCCATATGGAGCTGTGGTGGTGAAGTCGACGGGGAAGCTGTGGAGAGATATGAGAAGGCAAATTGAACAAAACATGAAAACTAAGAAGATTTAATTAGGGTTAATTTACTTCTTTAGAACTTTAGATTAACTAGATCAGATGGTTTCACAGTGGGAGGCGGGCCTCGCCAGGGGGGCTCCAAACAGTTTCAAGGGAGGCTCAGTGAATGCATGTGAAAACATTCCACTAGTTATTACATTAGTTATCAAAAGGACATCACATAGAATAGCCTAAATGTGTGTGACTCCCAGAGTCAGAAACAAATAAATGCCTTCAGACAGACGTTTTTAATTTATCCATTTGATGCAGTCTGAAGTCAAACAGCAATATCAGGCTATTTTGGCTCAATTATTGATATTATATGATATTATAATATTATAGTGTCTATGGAATCAAATGACAATCACGATCCCATAGGCATCTAGGAATTGAAAACCCCTGAACTAGATGAACATTGACATTTATGGTTAAGTTCAGTATATCTTCACATTATTTTGGAGCCACAACATTGATCAGATATGAAGCACTATATTCAGTATAAATGCTATTTAAAAAAAAACATGTACTGTATATCAACATATATTTTAATGTGAACATGGCACAACCAAAACCAGTTTCAAAGTGTTGGTTGGTTTTTAGCAGCGAGAGCGTTGGAAAATTCTGAACGGGGCAGCAGAGTCACAGAAATCTGAACACATGCTGATACCAGTTTTAATCGATAATGTCTCTGTTCAGCCACATGCCCAGATTTATCCATTTTATCTTTTACACAGCTTTCTTCATGAAAGTCTACACATTTTGCAAAACTTCTCTTCAGTAAATGAAAAGCATCAACAACTCACTCTTAAAGTTTAAAGAAAGATCATAAAAAAATATCACCAACATTTCCCAGCAGAGGAGTTGTGAAACAAAGCAGAGTAAAATACAAACTAAATCTAGCTCGTACATACAATAAGTTACCTTGTTGGCTCAAGAGTCATTGCGCCTGAGTGTAAGTCCAGATGAGAAGTGTCTAGATGCTCGTCTACAGTGTTCCAGTACCTTCTGCTACTCTCCTCTGACTGTGTCTGCCTCACTGTCTGGAAGGAGAACTGGAGTGATGTCACTCAAGAGCCCAGCATACTCTCTCTCTCTCTCTCTCTCTCCCTCTCTGTCGCTCCTCCTATGGCTCTCGCTCTGCTCCTTGACAGTGTAAAACGAGATGTACAGTACAGTTTATATTGTGTCTGACATAAATTATGGGATCCTCCTTCCAGTGTGTTCGCACCCATTTTTATTCTGACAAGGCTGAAAATGAGTGAGTGTACAGTGTAGACCAGAGGTTTTCAAAGTGGGAGGCGGGCCTCCCTAGGGAGGGGCTCGAAACAGTTTCAGGGGAGGCTCAGTGAATGGAAGTGAAAAAAATATTACATTGGTTATCAAAAGAAAATCACATACATTAGAATAGCCTAAATGTGTGTGATTTGTTCAGAGATGCAGTAGTTTGGGGGAATTTGACAGTTGTTTTCCCAGAGTCAGAAACAAATCAATGCCTTCAGACAGACATTTTTCATGCATCTGCTGCAGAACAACAAAAGTTGCTTTTCCAACTCTTGCTTTTCCAAAAGTTGTCTGGGGAAAGCCACAGTCTCACACTTTGAAAACCCCTGGTGTGGACAGTTGCCTGACCGGATCCAGGTTCAAAGTCCAGGTTTAAGAACATCATGCAACATCATGTTATGATGTTGCATTATTGTAACATATACATAAGCAGTTACGGACCATTAATCCACAATAAAAATAGCCTGTGTGACTAACATACAGAAATAAACAACAATTTTAAAATAACTCGAACCCGAGTAATGAGGTGTGCCTTCATACTACTCAAACCCCTTTTCATACAGGGGGGAAGAAGAGAGAAAAAAACACTATTACAGGTTAAACAAATGATGGTTGAATAGTTATGATGTATATTATCTAGCTTTCCCATCTTTTCAGGAACTTGTCCTGTTGCAGTCTAATTGAAAAAGTGATTCTCTCCATTTTATATATTTCATAAATGATATCAATCCAATCGTCCACTGTTGGTATGTCCGGTTTTAGCCACCTTCTAGTAATTGCTGCTCCTGCCAGCCACACTCAGAATCCTAAATAAATAACCATCTGGAAAAGAAGCATTTTCTGATGATAGGGCACCCAAATACATGGTTTCCAATTTAAATGGAATGTCGCTCTAGACATATTTTCATTGTACTTAGCTGTACAGTGACAAATACATTTACTAATAAAGTAGATGACAAAACAAGAAAAAATTATGTTTGGCAGTATTTTTTCTCTGGTATTGTCTGGATTTGCAAATGACCAATTGGAGACTCCATTATTGGTCTTTCAAGGTATACTGTACATACCACCACACTGTGTGGTACATGTATGTGTGGTCGATGCCATACAGTATTTCTTATAAAAAAGCTTGATTCTATTTTGGTCAAGTGACTCAAAACAACCAAATTAATGGGCTTACTTCATTGTTTTATGGGTATATTTAAAATAATTGAAACAGACATACCTTGACAGCAAGGCCAGATTAACAGGGCCCCTGGGCACTGAAGCTCGCAGGGACCCACCAGCACCCCCCTTCCCCCTCCCCTCCCCGAACATTACACTCGGACACAAAAGGGGGAAAACGTTAGGGTTGTACTACAACCCGGGTTTTACGAGTGAGAAGGAGAGCTCTCACTCTAGTGCCATATCCGCTGCGTACGCAGCACACTGGAAGACTGTTATTTTTGCTCCAAAAATGACCTTTAATATAAAATCGACCACCCACCATTAGGTGGCGTGGTGCTGGGGCTGATGCGGCCACCCACCTCACCCATGTGACTACGTCACGCCCGCTCAGCCCCAGGATAGCCACTCGTTCTTCCAGCCCGATGAGAATCGACGCAACCAACGACGCATCGACGCAGCAAGGCTGGGTAGTGAGAGCTCTCCTTCTCACTCGTAAAACCCGGGTTGTAGTACAACCCTAACGTTTTACTTCGTTTCGAACTCGAGCTCTCACTCTAGTGCCAAATTCAACCGCCCTTGCTGCCGGGAGCACCCCACAGAGCGACCCGAGAGGCATCGGTGAACCACGGCCGCATGACAAACGTTCATGCCCGACCGTATGACATTTTAGAGCGGCCACGATACGACTTTCTTGCCACTGACAGTACCGCATGCGCGAAACGCGAACCGGACATGTCGAGGCTGTAGTACCTAACAAACATGTGATGAGAGGACCATGAGGCCGCAGCGCACATGTCGTCCACCGAAACACCACGCAACAACGCGGAGGATGTCGCAACGCCTCGCGTAGAATGCGCCTTGATACCCTCCGGGGGTACCTTACCCATGGCAGAGTATGCCAAAGCAATCGCCTCCACTATCCAGTGTGATAAGCGATCCTTGGAAAGGGGCCCACCCTGGGCCTTCTGCCCAAAGCAGACCAACAACTGGTTTGTAGTGCGTAACGAACGCGTCCTGGCCACATAGGCCGAGAGCGCCCTTACGGGGCACAGCATGTGCAAGCGCCTCTCCTCGCCCGAACTGAACGGCGGGGGACAGAATACTGACAAGTCTATGACCATAGACCTAAAGCTGGCATTAATATTCTTAGGTTGATAAGCCGGGTTAGGTCGCAACGTAACCCTGCGCCCATCATCCCCAAAAACCATACAGGCCTGCTGCACCGAGAGGGCAATCAGGTCACCAACTCTCTTTCCTGACGACAAGGCCAGCAGCAGCGCGGTCTTCAAAGACAGAAATTTAAAATCGGCGGAGTCCAAGGGCTCAAACGGATGACCCATGAGCCTGTCCAGCACCATAACCAGGTCCCATTTGGGAAAGACGCACTGCGACGGCGGGCGCAGCCTACGCGCTCCTTTCATGAAGTGCAAGACCAAAGGGCACGCCCCCACGGGGCTCTCTTCAATTCCCATGTGGCAAGCAGAAATCGCGGCTACGTACACCTTAAGCGACTGCGGGGACTGGCCCGCGTCAAGCAGGCTCTGAAGGAAACAGAGAACTGGTCGCACACTGCAGTTCACTGGATCCACGCCCTTATCCATGCACCAACGCGAAAAGACCCGCCACTTGTACGTGTACTGAGAGCGGGTCGAAGCAGCCCTAGCACTCTGAATAGTGCATACCACATTATTGGGCAAGCCCTGGGCTAGCAAATGGTCCCGTTCAGGAGCCAGACTGCTAGCTTCCACCTGCTTGGGGAGGGGTGGACCACCTCCCCCTCCGCCTGGGATAGGAGATCCGCCCGTACCGGCAGCGCCCAGGGCGGACCGTGCGCCAAGGAGACCAGGTCCGCAAACCATCTCTGCCTGGGCCAAAACGGGGCCACTAGAACGAGCTAGCGCGTCGTGACCTAACGGGGGGCTGTCCTCCTGGATCGAGAACCACAGTGGGCAGTGCGTCACGCGCCGCGATGCGAAGAGATCGACGTGGGCGCGGCCAAACCTGGCCCAAATCTGTTCCACCACCTGAGGGTGGAGGCACCACTCCGTATGACGGGGATTGCCTTGAGACAGCAGGTCGGCCCCGTAATTCAGCCGTCCCGGCAGATAAACCGCTGACACTGAAAGGAGACGGGGATACGCCCACAGGTGAATCCCCGGCGCTAACTGGTTCACCGCCCCCAACCGCACACTGCCCTGTTTGTTCAGGTGGGCGATCGCCGCCATATTGTCAGAGCGAATCAGAACATGGCGTCCATGTATGAGCCGCTGGAAGTGAAGCAGAGCCAGGCGAATCGCCTCCAGCTCTAGCACGTTTATGTGGTGAAGCTCCTGAGCCTCCCACCGGCCGTTCGCCGAAAAATGCCCGCAAACCGCACCCCATCCCCAGAGGGAGGCGCCGGTGCGAATCACGAACCTGAGCGGGACAGGGCCCAACCGAGTGCCTCTCGAGAGGTAACGGGGGTCCGCCCATATGGCCAGTGCCTGCCGGGCCTGACCTGTCAGAGGAACCTTGCGATGACGGTCCCTGGCCGGGTCCAGGCGAAGCCTGAGAAACCAAATTTGGAACGGGTGCATGTGTAGTCTCCCCAGTGGGAGCACATGCAGTGCTGAGGCCATCAGGCCCAACATGACTGTGCACTGATGCACTGACACCGAGGGGCACAGACCTATCGTCCTTGCTGTCCGCACCGTGCGAGCCTGTTGCTCTGGCGAAAGGTGGGCCCGCATGGCCCGGGAGTCTAGCTCGAGCCCCAGGAAGGTCGCCGCCTGCGCTGGGACGAGGCAACTCTTCTGCTAGTTCACTAAAAACCCTAAGGTTTGCAGGTGATCGGTCACCACCTTGGTATGTTCCGTGGCACGGACCCTCGAGTCGGCCACTATGAGAGCGTCGTCGAGATAGAGGTAGACGCGGATCCCCCTCGCGCGGAGGGGAGCCAAGGCTGTCTCCACGCACACCGTGAAGGTTCGCGGGCTCAAAGACATGCCGAATGGCAAGACACAGAACTCGTAAGCCTTCCCCAGGAAGGAGAACCTCAGGTATTTCCTGTGTCTCTGGACCATGTGGACATGGAAGAACGCATCTTTCAGATCCACGGAAGTAAAGAAATCCCCTTGTCTCAACGCGTTGAACAGGCGGGGAAAAGAGAGCATTCGGAACGGGAACTTCCTCAGCGTCTTGTTGAGACGCCGAAGGTCCAAAATTGGACGCATGGAGCCGTCCTTCTTGGGCACGACAAAGTACCTGTGGTAGAAACCCGAGCGCACCTCTGCCTTGGGAACCGAGCGAATCGCCCCTTTGGCGAGGAGCGAAATAACCTCCTTGTGGAGTATGTCCATGGACTCCCCCTCCACGGCCGAATCGGGGATCCCGTCGAACGTGGGTGGGGGCCTGGCAAACTGTAGAGCGTATCCCTTCTGGAGGGTGTGCCGTAACCATGGGGACGGGGAACATAGATGCTCCCAGGCATTGAGCCTGTTGGACAAAGATGGTCTCTTGTGGCCAAAAGGAGCGGAACCCGCCCCTCTGGTCATGAGTATATTGTTGGGCACCGGGACCTGATCCGGTAACCTGATGGGGGGAAAAAATGGGGGGGCAGGACGTGAGAGGCTATGCCCCCCCGCCGCATGGTCAGCTCCGTAGAAGCTGTGCATGCTGGGGGAGAATTTCTTACGTAAGCTCCGCCTACTGACGCTCCCCGTGGGTGCGTCGTATCGAAGTAACCCCCCCGCCGTGCGACTTTCGCAGGCTGGGAGGACTGCGGAGGCAACGTTCTCTTTCGAGTCCGACCGCACGCGGACTTGTCCGGCAGTGCGGACCCCAGGAGAGCTCCCGACCAACAATGGGCCCACGGCGCCATTGATGGTGGGCTTGTCCTGGGAGCTTCTAGCCGAGGCCAGGCCGTAGCCATGGACCAAGGTGAGCCTTGATGACGGGTATGAGACCCTGGGAGAGCTCCCGACCGAACTCGGGCCTTGGGCACCGAGGACGGTGGGCTTGTCCCTAAAGCTACAAGCCGAAGGCTGGCTCTGAGCCCAAGCCTTGGCGAGCTGCCGTCCCCGCCGGGCGCATTGCGCCAGCGAATGGCGGACTGGGTAGCTCCCTGCTGAGCTGGGTGAGGTTCAGCCACAGGTGACGGTGAGTCAGAACGGAGAAGGCCATGACCTTCCTGCTGTTCTACGCCAGGCAGTCAACCATACGCAAGGCGTAATCCGTGGCCATCCTGAGCTCTGTAAACAGCTCGGGGGCGAGGTCACCCTGCATCTCCCGCAGGAGCACAGCCTGGTAACCCTGCAGGATGGCCAGGTTGTTGGTGATGGCGGCGGACTGCCCGCCGCCAAATACACTTTTTCGGCCAGTTTGGCCGTCAGCTGGCACGCCTTGGAGGGCAACGTGGGCTTAGCGGCATCTCCTCGAGGGGGGGCATCGCGGCGAACGCGAGCTTCTCCTCACCCTCGACCGCCGACCACGGAACCATGCCCGCACACAGCGGCTTGGACTCCTGAGGCTTATCCCATCCCGCCTGCACCGCACGAACCACGTCTACGCAGACTGGCATTCGGCGTTTCGGGCGGGGTGCCTGGCGTGCCTGAAAGCAGTACCCCTGTAGCACTGATGCGGGGGGCGGGGGGGGGGGGGGTTCGGCACAAGCGATGCCTAGCTTCGCTGCGGCCCTCGACATCACCCCCTGAAACTGCTTCTGGTAGGGCTCGTTGTTGCTCATTTCTTCTCTGCTGGACATCTCCCCTTTCTCTTGGCAGCCGCCTGGTTCATCGCGCGAGTTCAGCGAAGCTAACTCGCAGCAAGCACCCGCAGACTGTCCCAGGAATTAGCGGGGGTTGTACCGTGTAAGCTAACTAGCAGTAAGCCTGCAACGGTAAAGGTAGCCGAAGTGCTACGCAACGTTAGATGCTAGCTGCACAGGTGCAAGCTAGCTATCTAGCTAATCTGGAGAGCACGGCTCTTTAGCTACTACTCTCACTTATCGTTACTCCGGCCGGAGTGAATGTGCGTGCTCTACATGGAGGTAGCCTGCGCCTAATGTGCTAGCACACAAGATACTAACTGCACGGGTGCAAGCTAGCTATCTAAAACAACACTGGGTGCGTTACCCCATCCGGGGACGCAGCCTGCTAAATTAGCCTATTGTTCTGTGCTAAACAGTAATAATGCTATTCGCACGTATGCAAGCTAGCTTTCACACTTTGAGAGCGGACCTTGGTTAGCTCTCAAGCCTATCTCTATCGCTACCCCAGCCGGGGAAGACGAAGCACACTACACGGCGGTAGCTTTTAATACAGGTGTTAACTGTAAGCAAGACACTCTTAGCTTTAGATGACTTGTTCCGACACCGCTGGTGAAGAGAACAGGATCGGGTCCCCGAAGCCTGAAGAATCTCGTCCACACAAAACCTCTCGAGGTGGGCAATATAAGATGGAACGAGCCTTTTTTTCTTTAGCTTCTAAGAGCGCAAAGTTGAGCTAACACGGAGCTTCTGAATAACACGTCCTCAGCGCGGCTGGAAGAACGGTGAGTGGCTATCCCGGGGCTGAGCGGGCGTGACGTAGTCACGTGGGTGAGGTGGGTGGCCGCATCAGCCCCAGGGGGGCACCACGCCACCTAATGGTGGGTGGTCGGTTTTATATTAAAGGTCATTTTTGGAGCAAAAATAACAGTCTTCCAGTGGGCTGCGTACGCAGCGGATATGGCACTAGAGTGAGAGCTCGAGTTCGAAACGAAGTAAAACAAGATTTTAAAAAAAATGTCTGAGTAAAATGTTATTCTCTCCTGATTCTTTATAACTGAATCGCTTTGTTTGACCAAGCAAATCTATTTTCTTATAAGCATTTTACAAAATGTGAATACAAAAATTAATGGCTGACCAGACACCACCAGGGACGCTGGAACTGTTTTTAAGTAGGGGGTGCTGCAAGGAAGTTTTTTGGATGTTTTTGGTCAGAGGAATATCTCATTTTAAATTAACATTAGGATTACACTGTTGTGATGTCATTATTCAGTATTTCCTCCTTTTCTCACTCACTTTCATGTCACCACCTGCTCTCCCTTTAGGTCGTTTTACATGACAACAGACAGCAACACAGGCAGAAACACTGAACTTATTTAGAATTATATTTTATTATCTTATTATTATAAACCAAACATCAAAAATAACATCTCCACCCTCTTTGCTTTGCTCATAGTCTTCAGCTAAACCCTATTGCAGTATAAAACATATAAAACACAAACCCTATTGCAGTATAAAACATATAAAACACATTTTAATCATATATATATATATATATATATATATATATATATATATGTATATGTATATGTATATATATATATATGTATATGTATATATATATATATATATATATATATATATATATATATATATATATATATATATATATATATATATATATCCAATATACATCCAATGACACTTAATCATGAGACTTAATCTTCTCGGAAACTATTTTTATTTTATTCGGATTGGTCTGAGATTTGTGTCATAGTTCTTTGGAACCTGACATGAGCCCGACCACATAAAAAAAAATCTTTAGGGCCCCTTCATACTGAGGGCCCCTGGGCTCCTGCCCAGGTTGCCCATATGGTAGATCCGGCCCTGCTTGACAGTATATAACAGTGTACCCATCATACAGTATACTGTCAGATAAGTTAATGTTAAAATAACCATTGAAAAAGTTACTGTTTTCAAACTCTTCACATACAATACAATTGTACTCGAAGGATTTTGTTTACCATCTGAAAACATTAGTTCTGCTGTGTTTCTGTTCCTACTTGGTGCTTGTCTACAAACTGTATGATAGTGCTGTCATCGTTAGGTGAACAGAAAAAACACAAAGTGAACTTGCTTGATTACCAATACTTTTATATAGTATATCTTCTTGAGAGACAAGCCGAGGGCCACTTAAAATCGGGCCGCGGGCTGCAATTGGCCCACGGGCCGGACTTTGGACATGCCTGTTTTATAGCATCAACCTGCCAAGGGACTACAGATGGAAACTAGCCTCTGGCTATAATATGGCATATTTACATGAAAATGTTCATTAATATGTCTTGTCCCTATCTTAAATAAATAAATAAATAAATAAAATGGTCTTGTCCTTGGCAGTGGAGGCCAAACCGTGATATATTTGGTGAGGTATTCCCCTTGGAGAGAGAGGTTCTTCCTCCTAAAATGCATTTCTCTCAAGGATATGTTAGCGCTGTGGTTACAAATTCACTAAAGGGATAGTCCGCTGTCGTTGGACTTCCTGTGAAAGGAAATGTAGCATTTACGATTCAATTCAAGTGGTTTTATTGGCATGACTGCATACAATATGTTGCCAAAGCATATTAACACAAACTATACAATAATAAACACAAAGACAATTTTCTAAAAGAATATTCTAAAACCAGACACCTGCCAGCTGACAAGCTGAGTCACAGCAATGGCATCAGCCAGCTTGATTCCAGCTGAGACAGGGGAGTTTCCGGCACTGCAACTTTTCTCTGCAGCGTTATAACACGGGTTTGTCTGTCGTGAACTTTAAAGTCTACATTAAACATCTTTAATAAGTCTATGAATAAAAATAAATGTGAAATCCCAATACATGGGACATTCACCAGGTTTACTTTGCCTGGAATGGCACCAAACATCAAACTCCATTCAAAAATCTGTTAAATTAATTCTGCCCTATTTAATGGCAAAAACCTAACATGCTGCATAATATGTGACATAGGCTATGTGACATGTGACCCTGTAACCTGCACATAATACTTTCCCCTTTTTTCTCCTTTAATTTAGAAGATTTTGACCACAGATCTATGTATGTGTAGATATTTAGTTATAAATATACACAGACAATGTATTTGGATGTTTGAGTTCATTTCTGTTTTGATATATTCATCGCTCTCTATTCCTCTCTCCTTTATGGAGTAACGGCTCCCTCTCGTGGGCGTTTATAGTTACAACATTCTTGTGTTCATTCTTTGTTTTGCAGACTTCTAGTCACAGTTAAAATTGTAGTTGTTAAGTTAATTCTCGGATTAATTATATAATGGCAGTCATGTAGTATGCATATTTGATTTGATTTGATTTGGTTTATTGTGCATATTTGGAGAATTTTGTCTATTTTGAGAGTCATGGAAATGGATACAACTTGTGACAATATTTTGTAAATGTCCAAGTGTCTGATAGCTCTTTCTACATGGATTCTTACATTTGCAATTATTTGAGTGCCAGTTACCTGTTCCTCAGTTAGTTGCCCACCTTAAAGGAGGGCATTACCAACTTTACTTTTCTTTCAAACAGCAAATCCCTTATTGTAAAACCTCTGTCTCTGCCATGATGGTCAGAGGGGATCCCTGAGACTACAAAAAGGTTTAGAACCACTGGTCTACACCACAGAGCTATTTTATTCATGATAACCCGGCGGGTGGGTCAGTGGGCGGTGTCGTCATGTCTGTGACGTCGGCCGGGCCAAAGGACCCGGCTAACCCATACACGTAACACGCCACCCCCACAGACACACCCCCCATTAACCACCGAGGCGCCAGCTCATACGACATTAACCCCCGAGGTGCCAGCTCATATGACATTAACCCCCGAGGTGCCAGCTCATACGACATTAACCCCCGAGGTGCCAGCTCATATGACATTAACCCCCGAGGCACCAGCTCATATGACATTAACCCCTGAGGCGCCAGCTCATACGTCATTAACCCCCGAGGCGCCAGCTCATACGTCATTAACCCCCGAGGCGCTAGCTAATACCTTGTTAACCCCCGAGGTGCTAGCTCATACGTTGTTAACCCCCGATGTGCCAGCTCATACATCTTTAACCCCCGAGGCGCTAGCTCACACAACATTAACCCCCGAGACGCCAGCTCATACGACATTAACCCCTGAGGCACCAACTCATGCAATATTAACCCCCAAGGTGCCAGCTCCTTACAAATGCAACACAACAACAACAACACACACACACACTCACAACAAGGGGCTGGAGTCCCACTAAACTAGATTTGAAGCCCGCATAGTTACACATAAAACTTGACAATTACAAAATGAAAATGTGCAGTAATATATATACAGTATCACTGCGCAAAACACCCCATGCATCCAGATATGTTTTTGCCCAGATTTTTCAAATTATAACCCATATCGGATGATGTCTGTGTTGGATAGTCTCCAATCACGACACAGGGAGGATTTCATATCAGGAGCACGTCTTGGCTCAATATGGGACACTTTGATACTACCAGAATCTGGATTTTTAATATTTTCTGATTTGACTCATGCCATATTTTAAATCCCCAGCACATAACATTTCTGGTGTAATTACACCATACCACACTATCCTACCCAAATATCTCACCATGTTATATATGTACATGTATAAGCATAATTTTTTTTCGCAATACACTGGCTTTGCCAGCATATTTCGCCACTTTTCATTCAGCAACCAGACCTCTGGACTGCCGATTATGAACACTGAGCTGCATGGCTGTGATTCCTAACTTTTATGCCTCTCTTATCTGGTCCTCCATGAGCGCGATGAGTGGCAAAACAACGATGAAAATCGGATTGGTGCCGGGGGAAATCTTCTTCATCACGGTGCAAGTTGATAGATCAAACTTTTGCCAAATCCAGTCGGAAGAACGGCGAACGTCTTTTCCGCTATGCACTCCGCAAGTGCATAGTCTTGTTTAATTGTTGTTATTGAGTCTATTTCTGCAATAACTTCACTCATGGCTGTGTTTATTCTAACATTTAAGTTACCGTACTGCTAGTTACTTCGGAAGCTGCCATGTTTGCTACAGTGTCGGCTGGTATTCAATCAACTACGACACAGTCCATGATTGGGCAACTTGTGCTGTCAATCACAGGGCACTGAGTGCAGTCGCTGATTGGCTAGTGAACACTGTAATTTTTGAAAATGCCCACCCAGTGCTGGAGGCCAGATGGTCTCGCAGAATGAAATAGAATGTGAGTTCACGTGACCGGCTGGTTTACCAGGCTACTGATGACTGACTTGGATTCATGCATTCGGACTTGGAAGTTGGAGATGAGGACTTTTTTTTAATAGACCCTAGTAATTTGGCATAAGATATTGATAGATATATCACTAACATGACATTATTCAATTTCATGCAAGGGCAGGCACGTGTCTTTTACCTCATTGTGGATTCACGCTTACTGTATTGTAGCATTGTCAGGAACCAGGCGAGAGTCAGGATCTTGTTACCGCACTTTATTTGGTTTCACACAGGTCCGGGGCTACTGTCAGCCGTAGCCCACGCCAAAACAAACCCCACAACACACACCCAAAACCCCGCTATCTCTCCTAGCTTCTCCGCTCTCCCCAAACACAGCCGTCTCTCTCAGGCTCACCCTCCAACTCCCCGAGCTGTTCCCCTCTCGCCCACAGCTCCCCTCCCCCCAGCCAATCACAGGTGAACCCCCCTCTCACCCCACCCACTGGCTATATGTCGCATTCACAGACCCCCGTAAATCCCCACAGACATGTCAATCCCACAGTTAACCCCCATGCACAGAATAGTATCACACACTTACAGTAGCACACAAACCCAACCCGCTACACTTCCCCCTCACATCAAAGCTTCTGGCCCACCAGAAGCACACTAGTCCCTCTCCCCCCCCAGTGGGGTCACTCCTCCGTCAGGTGACTCTCCTCAGGCCCCCCCTGTGTCCCACAGTCATCACACGCACTGCAGTAGTTCCGCACATCCCCCTCGTACTGGTTCCAATAGAACAGCGCCCGAACACCGCGGAGCGCCTCCTCAGCCGCCTGATGACCGGGTCCCGGGCCCCTGTGTGCCCACCGTAATACCAACTCCTGCAGGTAGCTGGGTACCACCGCCCGGAACCCTCTCTTCCCATGTTCCCCCCTCCCCAAAACTCCGTCTTCATCCAGATGCAGGTCGGTAAACATCTCCCACAGTTCCTTTGTGACACCGGAACACCTGTGAATCTCCTCCACAGGGGGCCGGCGTCCGGCCACCACCCACGTATACGCGGGACCGATATCCGCGTCCTCCGCCTGCCTGTATTGCCACTCATCCGCGTCGACATCCATGATGGTCACATTGTCGTCCTCCAGGTCCACATCTGAACAGAACTCCTCTTCATCTGAACAGTACTCCTCTTCCTCTGCCTCTTGCACAAGCCCGTCCTCCCGCCCCCCTCCCCCAGGGGGCGGCGTGTTCAGGTCAGTGGGAATAACACAACCGGCTGCAATCACCACCTCGGCTTCCTGCACAGCAACCATGGGGGGTGTAGGGCAGCTCGGCTGTGCCGGTCCCTCCGGCGTTAGTAGCGACACCCGCTCACCTGGAAATATGAGCGTTGCTCTCCCGATCCTAACAACGCTCTCTTGCCCCCGGTTGTTCACATCCTCCCCAGCCTGTGTCTCTCCCCCGTCCTCTACTGTCTCGGTGCAGTCTCTGGCCAAATGTCCAGGCCTCTTACAAGCCCAGCAGACCCTCACCTGCCAGCCGCCTGCACGTCTCTCCTCTCCCGCTGTCCTCTGCTCCCCGACAGCCTCCTGACACCCCCTGGCCATATGCCCGAAGGCTCCGCACGACCAGCAGACACCCGGCCGTCCCCAGTACCGTTGCTCCGCGTACCTGGTCCGTCCCCCGGAACCGCTGCGACACCACCTCGCTAGGTGCCCCTGCTCCCCGCAAGTCCAACACTCTCTTTGCGGCTCCTCCGTCCACCTCTCTCCGCGCTGCGCGACCTCCCGTAGCAGCTTCATAAGCCCCTCTGCCCAGGCAGGCGTCGCCTCCAACAGCCGTCTGATCTCCTGCATCAAGCGGGCCTCCACACCGGCAAGTACCGCGCTGAGCTCCTGCTTCAGGCGGCCCTCCATGCTAGCAAGCACTGAGCTAAACTCCGGGGTCGGTAGCTCCTTTTCCCCCCCGTCCACCGACAGGCGTTCTTCTATGCGCACCATTCCACGTGGTCCTTGTAGCAGCTAGCACACAAACAGCTAACCGCTAACGCCAGGTCGCGCTCGAGTCTTCCAGTCTTAGTTTTTCTTCTGACACCAGTGTAGCATTGTCAGGAACCAGGCGAGAGTCAGGATCTTGTTACCGCACTTTATTTGGTTTCACACAGGTCCGGGGCTACTGTCAGCCGTAGCCCACGCCAAAACAAACCCCACAACACACACCCAAAACCCCGCTATCTCTCCTAGCTTCTCCGCTCTCCCCAAACACAGCCGTTTCTCTCAGGCTCACCCTCCAACTCCCCGAGCTGTTCCCCTCTCGCCCACAGCTCCCCTCCCCCCAGCCAATCACAGGTGAACCCCCCTCTCACCCCACCCACTGGCTATATGTCGCCTTCACAGACCCCCGTAAATCCCCACAGACATGTCAATCCCACAGTTAACCCCCATGCACAGAACAGTATCACACACTTACAGTAGCACACAAACCCAACCCGCTACAGTATGTTGAGTAACTCTGAACTCTGACTCAGGTAATGAGGACTCGACTCTGACTCTTCTTTGGTGACTTGGACTTGGACTCGAGACTAGACTTGGACTCGAGATGTAGTGACTTAACTACAACACTGTGGACAGCCCAGTGCTGACTGGGCAGAAGGGGTGTTGGGGGGGGGGGCGGGTTGTGGGGGCAGACAGACATGGAGGAAAGTAAACAGTAGTCTGCAGAGAAACTTTCCACATGTTTGATGTCCATGACAGTCTTTCATTAAATAACTTATTAAATCACCAGCAGCCCTGACAACTGAGGTCAGACAGGGTGTGTGTGTGTGTGTGTGTGTGTGCGCGCACACGCACGCGGATGGCTTTAGCAGATGCTGCAGCACTAACGGAGAAACCACCGACAGCAGCAGCCAGAGAGAGGAGACAGGAAGTGATGCGCGACGTCTCCTCTCTCTCTCTCTCTCTCTCTCTCTCTCTCTCTCTCTCTCTCTCTCTGTTACGATACACCCTGAGTGAAGGTTATATTATGAATTCTGAGATAATTTCCTTAGAATATCATATCCTCCCACCAGTAGCGGAGCGTACACCGGGGCAGAGGGCGCGCCCGCCCCGGGGCCCACTCGTCAGGGGGGCCATTTTTATTATTTTTTCACTGTAGGCTTTCTTGGACATAATATTACTTGGCTCAATGAGTGACAAATTGTGTTTTCGGATATAGGGGCTATCAGCTATTTTACAGTTGTGACTTAAAATGACTATTTAATAAAGTCAGTGGTGTGAGTGTGAGAGGAATTCAATCAATAGACAATAACATTGGTGTGTTTAAAATGAGATATTCCACTAAATATGGCTAAAACCGATTCAAACATGCAAAAAAGGCAAATCTTTCTTCGCGCCTGGCCTGGCCTTCAAAAAAAAAAAAAAAAAAAAAAATGATGGGGCCCCCCTAAGAGCTTCGCCCCCTCTGGGCTGATAGGGTCGCTCCGCCCCTGCCTCCCACTTATAAAGCTTCATCGATAGTATTTAGTTGTACTGCAGGCTGACCACTAGAGAGCACTGCAGGGAAAGTACTGACAACTACATAGAGGAGTAAAGGTGACATTTCTCCATTTAATGGCTGCGCACTGGCAGCCCTGTCAGACAGGGATACTGAGAGACTGAGACATGTTGGAGCCAACATGGTGCGGCTGCTATGAACTAATGCAGTCGGCTGTTTGGCAATACACTGAGGAGTATTCGTAGTGCATGTGGAGCTGTAATACACTGAGGAGTATTCGTAGTGCATGTGGAGCTGTAATACACTGAGGAGTATTCATAGTGCATGTGGAGCTGTAATACACTGAGGAGTATTCATAGTGCATGTGGAGCTGTAATACACTGAGGAGTATTCGTAGTGCATGTGGAGCTGTAATACACTGAGGAGTATTCGTAGTGCATGTGGAGCTGTAATACACTGAGGAGTATTCGTAGTGCATGTGGAGCTGTAATACACTGAGGAGTATTCGTAGTGCATGTGGAGCTGTAATACACTGAGGAGTATTCATAGTGCATGTGGAGCTGTAATACACTGAGGAGTATTCGTAGTGCATGTGGAGCTGTAATACACTGAGGAGTATTCGTAGTGCATGTGGAGCTGTAATACACTGAGGAGTATTCGTAGTGCATGTGGAGCTGTAATACACTGAGGAGTATTCGTAGTGCATGTGGAGCTGTTGCCAAGAGGCGACTGGCCGCATACATGGACATTGAGAATACACGCGCATCAGAGTAACACAACTGAGGACATCTGAGTGGCTAAACGTCTGGGAATTTACTGTTCCAAATCTGGTTCAGAGCCCGGCGAGAACGGCCGGCAGCAGACATGCCTACATTTATTATTAGAATTGTATTTGGTAGTGGCAATGCAATGTTTCATAGTTCCAATATAGAGCAAGACACTGATGTGCTGCAAAGAGAGTTTATACCTGTTGTTTATTTTACAATAATTTTTCCTACCCGGAAGTGGTCCGCTTCTCTTGTGCTACTGTGAGTCATCAGCAGGCTCTGTAACGTAGCCTCGGGAGTCGGGCTTATCGCTGGGGGAAAGACCTCTAGCCGCCGGGGCCGGATGAAACACGTCCTATTAACAGGTTATGTTTGTTTCTAAGTGATTAATATGTTTCTCCGCAGACGCAACAGCACCGGTTCTGCATGAGCGTCACTGCTCCCAGAAAGCAGGCCCGCCCACAACGCTCATGATTGGTTCTCCGATGCAAGGCTTCCAACAGCACCACCTAACGTTATGAAAAGATTTAAATAGTAATATTCTCAGTCTTACAGTAGTGAAACGGATTAAGACTGAGAGCTGAGTACTGAGTGGCTGATGTACTCTATCTAAACCACCAGTAGTTGGCGTGGAGATGCTAGCTACTAGCCACAAGCCACAGTGAACATACTGAGAGACTTCGATGCACTTGTGGAAGCAACAATACTATATCAGACCATCTACACACACACTAAGGGCGGGTTCACACCAGCCTTGTTTAGTCCGGTCTATCGGACCTTTCCCCTTTAGTACGGTCCGTAAGGTCGGTGTGAACGCTCCTACTCGAACTCTGGTGCAGACTAAAAACCGCGCTCTGGTTCGCCTGTGAGAGGTGGTCTTGGTCCACTCTCAGGCGAACTCTGGAGTGGCCCATTTCTGGTGTGAACCCCACCCGAACTAGTCAGAGGAAGCATGTGATTTTTTTGTGTTGATTTTTTTGGTTATTTCCTGTTTTGGAAGCTACCGCTAGCTGTAGCAGTTAGCTAGCTTATCTCGTCTCATTACCAGCGACATCACAAACAGACAAAAATGACTAGTGGCAGGGGACAAACGTGGAGTCTGTAATGTTTACTGTTCTATTGACATATAATTGTCTAAATAAACAGACATAAGTTGACTGGTTAAACGACGTGCGTCCATCTTTATTTTCTGACATGGAGTAACTGGGTGTCGCACAGTGACATGTCATCAACAATGGCCGATGGCCTCAACGTAAACTGGATATTTACAGAGTCGGGAGGAAGTCAGTATGGCCAATAACAGAACGAGATTTCTGCCCACGTGACTTTGGTTCGTGTGGGCAGGACTAGTGGATTTTGGCCTTGTGAACGCAAACCGAACCAGCTGAAAAAGGAAACAATGTATCATCCTCTTCTCTGGCCCGAACCAAGGACCCAGACTTTCTGGTGTGAACCCGCCCTAACACTATCATGTCTTGGAATGGGATTCTAAGACATCTAATGAACTGCAAAACCAGGAAATGGTCCAAGCTAAAAGCCGAGCTATGGAGCTGAGAGGAGCCAGTGTACCACGGCAAACCAAGCAGCGGGAAAGACCATGAAGAATCATGAGTTAACAAACTGTTATCTTTACCCCCTAGCAAGATAAATTTGACTTAATAAACTGTTATCTTTACCCCCTAGGAAGATAACTTTGACTTAATAAACTGTTATCTTTACCCCCTAGGAAGATAAATTTGACTTAATAAACTGTTATCTTTACCCCCTAGCAAGATAACTTTGACTTAATAAACTGTTATCTTTACCCCCTAGGAAGATAACTTGAGTTAATAAACTGTTATTTTTACCCCCTATGAAGATAACGTCGTGACTTAATAAACTGTTATCTTTACCCCTCCCTAGAACTGTTATCTTTACCCCCTAGGAAGATAACTTGAGTTAACAAACTGTTATCTTTACCACCTAGGAAGATAACTTGAGTTAATAAACTGTTAGTTTTACCCCCTAGGAAGATAACTTGTAAACACATAAGTTAGTAAGTCTAACAATACACTAGGGATATAAATGTAAGGTTACATTGGGGGTATGGCTATGGGTGGGAGCTAATTTTGCTAGTTAGACCTAGGCTAGGCATAACTTAATAAATCATAATGATAAATAACGACCAGTTATCAACAATCACTGTTAGTCTCAGTCCTTGTTTGTAAGACTGCCTGTCTCTTTCTATCTCTGTCTGTCTGTCTCTCTCTCTGTATGTCTCTATCTCTGTCTGTCTTTCTCTGTCTCTCTCTCTCTCCTCTGCTCCGGACCTCCGCCCACATCTGGCCGTCTGAGCGCTGTCTCTGCGGTGCTGAGGTCATGCGGTTCCAGCCGGAAGGCGGAGAGGCGCCAAACTGCCTTGATAACTCAGGAGGTTTAAAAAAAAAAATCTTGCCTTTAGGGCAGTGAGAACAGGCTGTTTTCTTGTTTTCAGGCTAGTTCTTCTCATTAAAGGAGAATTCTGTTTTATGTTTTATGTTTAATTTATGTTTTACAAGTCACCCTGAACAGACATTTCTGAAATTGAAGCATTATAGAGCTAGAACGGCCCACGCAAGAGGCTGTAGGGGCACCTGCTAAGTGTGCAGCAGCTCATATCCTTATTATATCATAGAGACAATGAGAAAATGCACGCTGTATTTACCTTGGTGCAGCCAGCATGTTCACCCTGTCTCTGTCTGCTGTCCATCACATTGGTAGAGATAGAAGCTCCCTGTTCCGCCCGCTCCTCAGTTTATAATCTGGATAACATCAGTCCGTCTCAAATAAATACAGGCGGCCATCAAATTCAAATGCATCGATCATATTCTCGAGATCAGATAAATAGCCACAGTGTTTACTCCACACAAAACATGGCGGCTTGATCCACTGCAGCTGAACTCTCAACTCTCTCAACTGATGTGAGACTCTCATGGGACTTGGTTACACAGTCACCGGATGTGGAAACTACCAGCAGTGTTGGGCAGTAACGCGTTAGTAACGCTGTAATAATATTACTTTTCTCAGTAATGAGTAGTAGTAGCAGTAATATTATCATTAGCCCAAGATCAAACAACTCGTTACATCCTTACTTTTGTTGATTCCCGTGACGTGACGTGCTGCAAAATGACATGCAGTTGGTGTTCATGTTACCAAACAAGCTCCAAGCAGCATGGCATATAACGTTAGTTGAGAACAATGCGTGACATCACCACATTAGCTTTGGAAGCAGAGCCATGCAGGAAATGTTTGCATTCAGTAGCTGGCTATTTTCCCATTACTTTGATTTTGTCAGGAAGAAAGGTGACAAAGGTGATCGAAGAAGTCAAATGTAACCTGTGTCCAGATACTGAAGTCTTTTTCCACTGCAAAAAACACGACCTCAAACCTCCTAAAACACCTAACGTTAACGTTACGAGAACAGCACAACAACCTGAAGTTCGTGGACTACCAGCAAAGGTGAGCACAGAAATGGTAAAACTGTTAAAATACAGAGAAATGTAGCGTTAAATTTCACAAGGGCACACTGTCTACTGCTGGCGGACATTTCATTAATTGGGCTTTATCGTTTGAAAAATCAATGTAACATTGCTCTTATTGTCAGGTTAATGTTGCAGGTAGGGGCAGGCAGGGCTAACGTCATTTGTGACACAAACTTGTTATGCAAAGATGTACATTGCGCATTGAGAATGCATTGGCAGTGCATTTACTGCGTTATTGAAAACAGAAGCTGTCATCACTTTGAGCCAGGTGCGCTCTTCATCAAGCATGTCACTTAGAAACAAATGAAGTTCTAACGTAGGTTCAGTCAGGAAGACTATAATCTCCACTTTACACTTCCTCAGTTCACTTATTATTTCTCCACCCCTTCAAATCTGCTCACATGCTCAAAATAGCCTGTCAACTTCCGGGCTTCAATTGAATAATCAGCTGTTTGCCGCCTGGTCTCTATTATCCAGAGTCACATGATCACCTCTCACCCCACACACCTCCATTGTAAGCCTATCACATTGCTTTTCACCCCTCATCGTAAGCCTATCACATGGCTGTTGTCCTATTAAATATGCTTGTTTCTATCCATTCAGCCTCTCAACCAAGGAGAGGCATCACCATCACCACCACCAGTATCTAGACTCTACAGGGGAATCTATCTGGCTGCTGCTCATGGCTGATCCAGCTCTATCTCAATATCTCCCTGTGATGTCTAAGCACCAAAGACTATTAACAATACCTCATTCTCATCATATTTTCTGTAATTCATCATTCTTTCACTATTGTAATAAATATTATTTTATTCATTCTCTGGTATCTAGTCTCTCCTGATTGAACTGCTAGTTTGAAGCTTTAGCGGCGAAGCGACTAGACCTATGTTCACACGTACACACTTGCACAGTCTGAATTTTGATGAGAAAGGACGCAATTAGCAAGTTTGTGGTTGTGTAACAGAAAAGTAATATAACGTAGTAAGTAGTGTAACAAATTACTGTTGGCATGGAGTAATAAGTAAACTAATAATATTACTTTTGAAAAGAGTAATGAGGAATATATTACTTTTTTGAAGTAACGAGCACAACGCTGACTACCAGACAGCAGGCTGAGAGAGGTAAATAGAGCGGCTCACAGAAAAAAAAGAAAATTCCGTTCAGGGTGACATGTAAAACATAAATCCCGCTGGAAATAAGGTCCAGGTTGTAAAAAAAAGGGAATTCTCCTTTAATGTACAGCATTTGTTTTTATGCACAGCCTGTGAGGTAGCACCTATCACTAAAAAATAAGATAAAAAATGTAACACTGTATCATTATGATTCACTGGAATTTAAAAAAAAAGTTTACTAGTACATGTCATATAAGTGAATTGCATACAAACAACTCACCATATTTGAATATATATACAGATTGACACTTTATTAACTATTGGACAGTTGTAGCTACAGGCTGCAGGCTGCTGATAAAGCTGTGAAGGTTCAGTGAGAGAGGAGCACTGGATTTCTGCTGCTGCTTTAATTGAGAGTTAAGATTTAAAATCAAATGTTTCTGTCCACAGACCAACCTCAATATCTGTTTCCCTCTGTCGCTCTCTCTCTCTCTCTCTGTCTCTCTCTTACCCCCACCACTCCTCCTCTCGGTCTCCCTCTCTCTCCGTCACTCTCTTACCCCCACCCCTCCTCCTCTCTCTCTCTTCTGTCACTCTGTTACCCCCACCCCTCCTCCTCTCTCTTCTGTCACTCTCTTACCCCCACCCCTCCTCCTCTCTCTCTCTTCTGTCACTCTCTTACCCCCACCCCTCCTCCTCTCTCTCTCTTCTGTCACTCTCTTACCCCCACCCCTCCTCTCTCTCTCTTCTGTCACTCTCTTACCCCCACCCCTCCTCCTCTCTCTCTCTTCTGTCACTCTCTTACCCCCACCCCTCCTCCTCTCTCTCTCTTCTGTCACTCTCTTACCCCCACCCCTCCTCCTCTCTCTCTCTTCTGTCACTCTCTTACCCCCACCCAGAGCCGTATAATAGAAGAGTTCTGACATCTCCATTCACTCCAATGGACCAGTTTTTTTCCAGGAAGTAGAAAGTGGAACTCTTCAGTAAAAAAAGCAGCACTGTCGAGTTGCATCAAAATAGACAGTGTTGTACTTTGAAAGGGTTTTTCATCCCTTGAAATGAATCAAATTGTACATTATCTGCTTTATTTTAGCATGCAAAAGTAGCGCGAGACCCATTCCTGGCTGTTCATTGGCTAATGATTCTTGCATTTTGGTCCTCCGCTGACGCCACTCTCTTACTAGAGGACACTACCCCCACCACTCCTCCTCTCGGTCTCCCTCTCTCTCCGTCACTCTCTTACCCCCACCCCTCCAGGCCTCCTCCTCTCTCTCTCTGTCTCTCTCTTACCCCCACCCCTCCAGGCCTCCTCCTCTCTCTCTCTGTCTCTCTCTTACCCCCACCCCTCTTCCTCCTCTCGGGTCTCTCTCTCTCTCTCCCCGTCTCTCTCTTCCTTCCACCCCTCCTCCTTCTCTCGGTCTCTTGCCCGCTAGGCTTCATTACAATATTGATGTTCCAGTATGATTCACATGTCCAAACACTGAGAGAGAGCTGCCCGAGGGAACACACACACAAACACACGTGCGTGCACAGGCACACGCACGCGCAGTCGCGCACACACACACGCGCGCGCGCACGCACGCACGCACGCACGCGCACACACACACACACACACACACACACACACACACACACACACACACGCACACGCACACATGGTGCAAGTTATGTTGTGATTTGGGAAACTGGCCATGATTTTATATCACTGACCTGTGAGATTAAGCCCTTAGGTGGTGTGTGTGTGTGTGTGTGTGTGTGTGTGTGTGTGTGTGTGTGTGTGTGTGTGTGTGTGTGTGTGTGTGTGTGTGTGTGTGTGTGTGTGTGTGTGTGTGTCTGTGTGTGAGTGAGGCCGTGAATCATGTTGGGACGTCAATATTGTGATGAAGCCTAATGGGCGAGAGGAACTAAGAGAGAAAGAGAGAGAAAAGAGAGGAGGGTAAAGATAAGAGATATCTCACTACTGTAGTAAAGCGAGGGGTTCCACGCATGGCACACACTTCCTCAACTCGAAGCGTGTGAGGCAGGTGACCTCGTGAAGTGTGCAAGCTACAGAGGAGCACGTGAATCACGCTAGAAAAGAGCGCCAGAAATGAGCCTTATGCAGGACGGGCGAGGCCATGCAGCAGCCGAGCTAGCGAGCCCGTGTAGTGGGTGAACTCCCTAGTACCTTCAGAAACTCTTTTAACAGGAAGTTTCTGTTTCATTCTGGCTGACTTGACAACTGTGGGCAAATGGCTTTTACAGTAGCGTGTTGTCTTTGATGTTGTTATTGAGTCTTCCACTCATCCCTGTATTATTCACGTGTGCCTTGGTATCAGAAATATGTATTGTATGAAGAATGACTTGCTATTTGACTGCTTTTGCCTCATTGGATATTGACGGGCTCCATATGCATGTGAGTTGTTGATGGTTGTTGATGAGTTTACACTATGCGACTGTGTCCAGAATCGGCTCAAAAATTCAAACATGTTTGATATAATCGTTGTGGCTCCGACTGGCGTCGGGAGACAGTTTACACTTGATGATTAGAATCTGTACCCCACTGCCCCAGTATACACTAACAGATTTTGGTGCCGACTGGCACAACAACTGCAGACTATAGTAAACAAACAAAGACAGACTGTGCCCAACTGGAAAGCCTGTGTAAAATCAGGGGAAATATCGTATAGTGACTCTGCTTTAGAAATGAGCAAAAGATGAGTTCTAGAAATGAGTGCTAGAAATGAGTGCTAGAGCCCATAACCCCGACCTCTACAAAAAACATCTACAGCTTCAGATGGAGTTTGACTTATTGTCGACAAGCAAGGTTGAACTCCATTACTCCAACCTCTTAGATCTAAACAGTGGGGCTTTTTAGATGGAAGATAAGGCGTGTAAGCTGTTAGCCCACCAAACTCGCTCCACCGCAGCCTCTAGACTGATTCCCAGACTCCAATCTCCAGCAGGCGAAATTATTTCAGACCCTATTTCCACCTATTACTCAGAACTCTATACTGTACCTCGAAAAGCTCT
>NC_139625.1:49463148-49468148 GCF_964638095.1 Poromitra crassiceps | reverse complement strand
CTGGCCCCTCTGCCCTGTCTGTACCTCTGCCCTGTCTGTCCCTCTGCTCTGTCTGTCCCTCTGCCCTGTCTGTCCCTCTGCCCTGTCTGTCCCTCTGCTCTGTCCTGTCCCTCTGCTCTGTCTGTCCCTCTGCCCTGTCTGTCCCTCTGCTCTGTCTGCCCCTCTGCTCTGTCTGTCCCTCTGCCCTGTCTGTCCCTCTGCTCTGTCTGTCCCTCTGCCCTGTCTGTCCCTCTGCTCTGTCTGCCCCTCTGCTCTGTCTGTCCCTCTGCCCTGTCTGTCCCTCTGCTCTGTCTGTCCCTCTGCCCTGTCTGTCCCTCTGCTCTGTCTGTCCCTCTGTCCTGTCTGTCCCTCTGCTCTGTTTGTCCCTCTGCCCTGTCTGTCCCTCTGCTCTGTCTGCCCTGTCTGTCCCTCTGCCCTGTCTGTCCCTCTGCCCTGTGTCTGCCCCTCTGCTCTGTCTGTCCCTCTGCCCTGTCTGTCCCTCTGCCCTGTGTCTGCCCCTCTGCTCTGTCTGTCCCTCTGCTCTGTCTGTCCCTCTGCCTGTCTGTCCCTCTGCTCTGTCTGTCCCTCTGCCCTGTCTGACCCTCTGCCCTGTCTGTCCCTCTGCTCTGTCTGGCCCTCTGCCCTGTCTGACCCTCTGCTATGTCTGTCACTCTGCCCTGTCTGTCCCTCTGCCCTGTCTCTGCTCTGTCTGTCACTCTGCCCTGTCTGTCCCTCTGCTATGTCTGTCACTCTGCCCTGTCTGTCCCTCTGCCCTGTCTCTGCTCTGTCTGTCACTCTGCCCTGTCTGTCCCTCTGCTATGTCTGTCACTCTGCCCTGTCTGACCCTCTGCCCTGTCTGGCCCTCTGCTATGTCTGTCACTCTGCCCTGTCTGTCCCTCTGCCCTGTCTCTGCTCTGTCTGTCACTCTGCCCTGTCTGTCCCTCTGCTCTGTCTGTCCCTCTGCCCTGTCTCTGCCCTGTCTGTCCCTCTGCTCTGTCTGTCCCTCTGCCCTGTCTGACCCTCTGCCCTGTCTGTCCCTCTGCCCTATCTGACCCTCTGCCCTGTCTGACCCTCTGCCCTGTCTGTCCAATCTGGGCATCAGTCTGTTGACTGAATGCTGCCGCTAGAGTTCTAACAAAGACTAAGAAAGCTGATCATATTACTCCAGTTCTTAAGTCCTTACACTGGTTGCCAGTGTGTCATAGAATAGATTTTAAAATACTGTTACTAGTCTACAAATCACTTAACGGCCTAGGCCCAAAATACATAGCTGAATTGCTCCCACGCTATGAACCGTCTAGACCTCTCAGGTCAGCAGGGTCCGGCTTACTAACTGTCCCTAGGATCATGGGAAAGCCGCATTCACCCACTATGCTTCTGCTAGCTGGAACAATCTGCCTGAAGACATCAGATTTGCACCAACTTTACTTACTTTTAAAAATAGACTAAAGACTTTTATGTTTACCGTCGCTTTTATTCCTCTGTACGTTTTTATCTATTTTTGCAACTACTCTGTTGTGATGCTTTTAAATGTCTATTTTATCCTCTTCTTTTATTCTCTTATTTTCTTGTGTCGACCATCTTATGTGAAGCACTTTGAATTGCCTCTATCTGATTTTATGCAAACCCATTGCTGTGGCATGTACGGGTAACAGAAGACGCGAGGTACCAGTAGAGGGTATGCTTGACGTCCAAACTACAGTATAAAGACAAAGCTGTTATGAAATGTCTATTTTATCCTCTTTTTTATTTTTTCTTATGTCATCCATTTTATGTGAAGCACTTTGAACTGCATCTGTGTATAAAATGTGCTATACAAATAAATTTGACTTGACTTGACTTGACTTGATATGGCTCTGGGTCTGGGACAGATGGCATTTCGGGGTTACCACTGTATCGTGGATGTCCGCACCAAGACTTCCGCTGCTGTGCTCTGCGGTTATTGTTTACAGTCCAACTGACTTGAGAACAAAGCTGATGGATTGTAGGTCCAGATGACATTTGGGCTAATAACATCACATAACATAAATATTAATAACATCACATCACATAACATAAACATCTAATAACATCACATAACATAAACATCTAATAACATCACATAACATAAACATCTAATAACATCACATAACATAAATATTAATAACATCACATAACATAAATATAACATCACATAACATAAACATCTAATAACATCACATAACATAAACATCTAATAACATCACATAACATAAACATCTAATAACATCACATAACATAAATATAACATCACATAACATAAACATCTAATAACATCACATAACATAAACATCTAATAACATCACATAACATAAATATTAATAACATCACATAACATAAATATAACATCACATAACATAAACATCTAATAACATCACATAACATAAATATTAATAACATCACATAACATAAATATAACATCACATAACATAAACATCTAATAACATCACATAACATAAATATTAATAACATCACATAACATAAATATAACATCACATAACATAAACATCTAATAACATCACATAACATAAATATAACATCACATAACATAAATATTAATAACATCACATAACATAAATATAACATCACATAACATAAATATAACATCACATAACATAAACATCTAATAACATCACATAACATAAATATTAATAACATCACATAACATAAACATCTAATAACATCACATAACATAAATATAACATCACATAACATAAACATCTAATAACATCACATAACATAAACATCTAATAACATCACATAACATAAATATAACATCACATAACATAAACATCTAATAACATCACATAACATAAATATAACATCACATAACATAAATATTAATAACATCACATAACATAAATATAACATCACATAACATAAATATAACATCACATAACATAAACATCTAATAACATCACATAACATAAATATTAATAACATCACATAACATAAACATCTAATAACATCACATAACATAAATATAACATCACATAACATAAACATCTAATAACATCACATAACATAAATATTAATAACATCACATAACATAAACATCTAATAACATCACATAACATAAATATAACATCACATAACATAAACATCTAATAACATCACATAACATAAACATCTAATAACATCACATAACATAAATATAACATCACATAACATAAATATTAATAACATCACATAACATAAATATAACATCACATAACATAAACATCTAATAACATCACATAACATAAATATAACATCACATAACATAAATATTAATAACATCACATAACATAAATATAACATCACATAACATAAATATAACATCACATAACATAAACATCTACCGTAAAATACCAATTAGAAGCCGACTTCCAAATTGCCGCGGGTCCCATATTTAAGCCGGGTCTGGATACATATTTTGTACATAAAAGCAGGTCCCAATTTGACGCCGGGTTAGTTTTTTCAATGTTTTCTTTTTACCTTTGCGACATCCTGTTGAATGCATCTCCCAAACACAACGAAGAAGAAAAATCGGATGAAGAAGACGAACGAGGAAACGAGGAAGGAAAAAAAACACATGCACGAAACTTGCTGATCAAAATTCGTTTTCCATCAACATCTGATGATTCTGAAAATTGTGTAGGCATTTCCTGAAGATTTTTATACACTAAAACCGACATCTCTGGTGTAATAATTATTTTGAGAAATGTGCCTATGGTATGTTTCCCTGCCAGCGGGCATAGAAGTCGGCTTCTAATTGGTATTTCACGGCACTTTCACATGTGCGCTACTGAAGAGGGTAGGCTCCGTGAGTGATGAACTTTTTAAAAATTCGTTTTCCAGCAACACCTGACAGTTATGAAAATTGTGTAGGCATTTTCTGAAGATTTTTGTAGGCCTACAAATCCGACATCTCTGATTGAGAAATGTGAGTACGGTATGATAGGCTATAATGTTTCCCCTGCCAGCGGAGGAGGAGGCAGCGCATGCAATGCTCTGCTGCGCTGAGAGGGAGGCGCGGCTCTCCCCATAGACAAGCAATCGTGTGGGGGGCTGTAGCCAACTGATTAAAATAAATGGTTTAAATAAACAATTTCATACTATTTACAATCTTTGCTGAGCAATATTTTTGTACAAAAATAATTAAAGCAGGTCCCAAACTGCCGCAGGTCCCATATTGACGCGGGGTCTGGCTACATATTTTTTATCTAATAACATCACATAACATAAATATCTAATAACATCACATAACATAAATATAACATCACATAACATAAACATATAATAACATCACATAACATAAATATAACATCACATCACATAAATATAACATCACATAACATAAATATAACATCACATAAATATTAATAACATCACATAAGATAAATATCTGCATACGAGACGTCGTTGACTGTAAACAATGACGGAAGGGGCTCTACAGCGGAAACCCTGAAATATGGGCCATCTGTCCCAGAGTCATATTAGTCGTCAGGCTGATAGGCTCTGGCTTCCCAAATTGCTGACTCAGAGATGTTTAATTTTTATAATTATGTTTTAAATATTAAGCTTCACATCTTGGACACTTTATTACCACCAGACAGACAGAACATCCTGTGTGTGTGTGTGTGTGTGTGTGTGTGTGTGTGTGTGTGTGTGTGTGTGTGTGTGTGTGTGTGTGTGTGTGTGTGTGTGTGTGTGTGTGTGTGTGTGTGTGTGAGTGTGTGAGAGACTGCACGCGCGCACATGTGTGTGTGTCCACAGAGACGCAGCCACGCCTGGCGGCCATGTTGGCAGAGGAGGATCATTTGTTTTGTCAGAGAGAGCCTGCAGCCAGCGGAGGTGGAGAATTGTGTGTCCGTGTGTGTGTTTATGTGTGTGTGTGTGTATGTGTGTGTGTGTGTGTGTGTGTGTGTGTGTGTGTGTGTGCGCGCGCGTGTGTGTGTGTACACAGGTATGTTTTACACACACACACACACACACACACACACACACACACACACACACAC
>NC_139625.1:49455648-49458148 GCF_964638095.1 Poromitra crassiceps | reverse complement strand
TGTCGTGTTGCTGCTGAGTCGGCTTGTTGTGATGCGAGCGACCCAATCTCCAGAATAAAACTGTCTGAAAACCAGGAGAGGCTACAATATCAACGCAATGTGAAACAAAACGTCAGCAAAATATGTTTCTAAAATGTGGCATTTTACGTCTATAATCTGAACGTGAATTTGAAACAAAATGCTGGTTAATTTGTAAACCTCGCTGCCTTTCCAAAACAAAACAGCTTTGGCTGTTTAGGCAAGTCAAAGAACTTGGTTAGAACCTTGCGAGGCAGCTGATACGTGAGATCACGATTGCGCAAGAAATCCATCTTGCACCATTTGTCAGTGTTGTTGGTTGTGTTAAGGTGCTGACGCACCGAAAACACTTGAAAGGACGAGCGGCAATTAGATGCCGACCGATACGTCACGTGACCTCACGTCTCAAAAAGTTGCATTTGAACACATCGCAAATACGACAGCCGACGGGCAACTAGCACGTACAGTATGTCCTGCACATGTGTGAGACCTGATTCACCAAACATTAAATAGAAAGTAGCCTTTGCTACCATTTCGCTCACTTAAACGGTTTTATAATATAGCAAAAAGGCTTTATTGGCATGGAAAACATATGTTTACATTGCCAAAGCAAGTGTGAAACAAAACAAAATAATCAGAATCAGAATCAGAATCACTTTTATTGCCACAGTATGCAAGTTACGAGGAATTTGTCTTAGTGTCTGTATGCAGTGTAGCGGTCACATCAATATACAGAGATAAGAAGTAGGACGATAACTAAAAACAATCACAAAGTTGCAAGTGCAATCAAATCGACTAAATATATACAATATGTTCATCAGTGGTGAAGTGTTCTGTGGATCATAAATATGAATTTACGTTGAATTTACATGAGATTTACAGACTGAGTTAAATAGACGTTAAATAGGCAGTGGATTTACATGAATTTACAGTCGGAGTTAAATAGAGTTTACATTGAATGTACATGAAATTTACAGGCTAAGTTAAATAGGCATTAAATGTGCAGGGAATTTACATGAATTTACAGTCCCAGTTAAACAGGCATTAAATTAGATATGAATTACAGTTTTATGGGGGGGGGGAGTTCAGTTGAGTTTTGGAGGAGGTAGTGAGTTTGTGTGTGGGGGGGGGGGGGTTGTTGGTGAGGTCCTTGGCAGAAGGGGTTTCTGGGCCTTGTTGGTGAGGCTGATGGCGGTTGGGAAGAAGCTGGTCTTGTGGTGGGTGGTTCTGGTCTTGGCAGACCTCAGTCTCTTGCCATGGGGGAGTGTCTTAAAGCAGAGGTTCTCAAATGTTTTTCAGCCAAGGACCCCTTACAAGATAGAAAATATACCGGGGACCCCCTCATTCTGATTTGTGATTTTGGGCTAAGCTTAATTGTTTCCACAGTAACGTGCTTGACTTTTAATTTGATAGGTTTGTTATTAGAATGTAATCCATGAACCATTTTAGATTTAAAGCATAAACTATTTTCGTTGAACTATGAAGATTTTGCAAAAAAAAAAAAAAATTTTTTTTTTTATTACATTACATTTACATTACGTCATTTAGCAGACACTTTTGTTTTATCCAAAGCGACTTACAATATCACAATTTGTCAACAGTACAGAAAACCACTATGCAACACAATCAATGACAGCCAAGATATTTTGATAGACTAGCACCATGTAGGAAGTAGTTTGAGAAGGAATAAGTAACATGTAGCATTTTATTAAAAAAAAAAATAAAAAAAATAACTTGAAAACTTTTCGCGGACCCCCTGGCAAAGTGCCACCCTGGGGGTCCGCGGACCCCCATTTGAGAACCACTGTCTTAAAGAGTTTGTGGCCAAATGCACAATAATAATATAACACTTTACATTATATATATATATTTAAGCAATATAGCATGAGAGCAAGTGTGTTGTGGTGAATATATCCTGCTGATAAGCTGTTATCCCACGAGGCCGCAGGCCGAGTGGTATAACAGCTTATCAGCGGGATATATGCCACAACACCACGCAGCTCGAGTGCTATATTGCTTTTATAAAACGGTTTCCAAGTATAATAATATAATAATAATAATACTATAAGTCCGACTGGCATGGTATTCTGATAGAGTCAGTTGAAACACTACTGTAAGGCGGGACCGCAAGAACGTGCGGGTGATTTGATTGGATCGTTCTGGAGACTGAAGTTGACATTGGCCAATCCTGGCGCTTGCTGAGAAGCTGAGAGCTTTCTGGAAAGCTGACAGGCAGCTCGAGCGCAGCGCTGCATTCTCAGCGCTTGCTGAGAAGCTGAGTGCTTTCTGCAAAGCCCGACACCAGCATGTCTATGTACAAGATGTGCAGCAGAGGTATGTACAGCATGTGTATGTACAAGATGTGCAGCAGAGGTATGTACAGCATGTCTATGTACAAGATGTGCAGCAGAGGTATGTACAGCATGTCTATGTACAAGATGTGCAGCAGAGGTATGTACAGCATGTCTATGTACAAGATGTG
>NC_139625.1:49445648-49453148 GCF_964638095.1 Poromitra crassiceps | reverse complement strand
TCAGGTTTCTCTCCCTGAAGATATTGAAGTGCACATGTGTCCGTGATATTTTCAAATTCTTTGTACTTCTGGTTAATTTTGGGGTAGATTGAGGCTCTAATTTCTTTATATTTGTCACAGTGTAACAGGAAGTGCAGCTCTCTCTCTCTCTCTGTTTTCACACATACAGACAGGGAAATTACCTGTAAATCAAGACTGGCTATTTCCCGGAATTTTCCTTCACACTTGAGGGCTCACATGTGTGAAAATAGCAGCGAAAGTACCTGTATTTGAGGGGGGTCGGGAACGGGGGGGGCACTGCAGAGCGGGTGGGGAGTGACGTGTGCACTTGGATGGGGAATCGTCCTTATTTTGGGGGGCGGGGGGCAGCAAAACTCCGATGGTGAAATAAGTTCGCTTGTCACACAATAAATCACACTCGTTTAACTTAAGAGGGCATGTATGTTGTATCCTTCACATTCGCTAACCAGTCTTTGAACTGAAATCTTTGAAGAAGTTGGGATCCCTGTCTGAGAGAAATAGCCTGGCTGGTTCGATGTTTATCCGTTCACCTGCGTCGCTGTCGGCAACGTAAGCAAAATACTTCCACATTTCGCTTCGTGCATCTGCTTTCTCTACAAGCGTTCAGTGCCGGCTTCAGACTAGAACAAGCCGCTGCCATTTTCGCTGTGTCTGTCCTGTGTGTCGGGTTGCTGCGGAGGACTGAAGGACTGGCCAGAGAGCGAGCAGAGAGGGGAGGGGGGGAAATCGGCACGTCCACACATGAAGCAGACATACCGCTCTTATGACAAGCTCCGAAGTGGTGAAATGTCCGCGATGACGGGGTTGCGCTTATACCGGAAAACAACTTTCACACATGAAGGCATTACACCGCTTTCTGGTCATTTCCCGGTATAAAGCGCATGTGTGAAAACGGCTTCTCTCTCTCTCTCTCTCTCTCACACACACACACACACACACACACACACACACACACACACACACACACACACACATACAACGTTATGTCCCGGGCGACACCCTCGTCTCCCGGCCAACAGGAACAGCAGAGTGTCAAAATAAATATTAGAGAGAGAGTTAATCCCCACTGTCCCTCGCCCAGAGGTGCTATATACTGAAGGTGTGTGTGTGTGTGTGTGTGTGTGTGCGTGTGAGCTGATTGCTAACAGGCACCATCTGTTTAATAGGCTCTCCATCATTTAACCAAACAGCCCCTCCTCCTACACACACACACACACACACACACACACACACACACACACACACACACACACACACACACACACACACACACACACAGGGGTATTGCTGTTAAATGACACCCAGCATCATGAATAATGTATTAATGTCTTAGGGTTGAGTGGGCGGAGTCTGTTTCAGTAACTGGATTTATTATTATTATGTTATATTTTATTTGTCCCCTGGGGGAAATTTGTCATGGGCATATACACTGTTGCTTCGTAGATAACAATACAGACAATACAAGGAAGCATTAACATAGTAGGCTGTGTAGGGCTTCAACAGACAGAAAATAAAGAATACCGTAAACAAACATCACCATCACATAGTAACAAGGACAATTACAATGACAACATGGAGGCTCAGGGTTTGGTGTCCAGCAACTTGATGGAGGCTGGGACAAAAGAGAGCTTCAAGCGGTTTGTGCTGCACTTTGGCACCCGGAATCTCCTGCCTGATGGCAGGGATTCATATTCAGAGAAGAGGGGATGTTTTGGGTCTGCAGTGATTTTTTTGGCTTGTTTGATTACTGCCTGCTCATAGAGTTTTTGTATTGGCTCATACTCTTTCTTACCTATTATTTTCATGGCCGCCTTGTGCATGCAGGCCAGCCTGCTTTTCAGTTGAACAGTAAGGTTGCCAAACGATGCTGTTAGTCCGAATCTGATCACGCTCTCTAGGGTCGCTCGGTAGAACAGCAGCATGATCTGGCTGCTCACGCCATACAGCCTCAGCCGTCTTAAAAAATAGAGCCTCTGCTGCAGTTTGTTGCACAGTTTGTCAATATGTGTTTTCCAGCAGAGAAAGTTATCTATGTGCACGCCTAAATATTTATATGAGGAAACCTGGATTATTACCTGATTTTTGATGACCACTGGCTCATGGCTAGTTACTTGCCTTGGGTCGAAGATTATTTCCTGTGTTTTGGTGGTGTTTAAAATTAGCTGGTTGGTGTCGCACCATGTGACAAATGTGTCTATCTCCTTGTGGTACACGGTGGGATCTGTGTCTTTGTGGAGGAGGCTCAGGATTACTGTATCATCTGCAAATTTGAAAATATGGTTATTGGGGAATACTTTCCTGCAGTCATTGGTGTACAGTATGAAGAGGATTTGTGAAGATGTGGAGCCTTGTGGTACCCCTGTGTTACAGTATTTGGTCTCCGACAATGACCCATTGACCTTCACTTGTTGAGGTCTATTAGTTAAAAAGGAATAAAACCATTGACTGGATTTGACTGGATCCGACGCTGATTGGCTGAAGGAGTTGACTGAAATCTATAGGCTCGTTTGAGTTGGCTGCCGCCTCGCCTGGAAAGCAGACGAGAGCAGGCGAGCACAGTCAGGCGAGGCGTCAACAAGTCGAACACCCCCGCAGCACACTCGCTGCTGCTTTTCTTCTTCTACAGTTTCGTTTAACAGCGGTTTGTAAACAAATTAAAACATGCATTAACGCCACCCACACTCACTGCTCAAATGACCCAGCCCTTCAGATTACTTATTTTTATTTTAATGTGAGTATTACAGGTGGTATTTATGTAAAATATGGAGTGACAGCTTGGAATATATATAACACTTCCCTGTGGGTTTGTGATGCACCTGTGTTACCAATGGGCACTCAGCTTGATGCGTTTCTCGTAATCCAGCTGTCATTCGCAGTCGGGCAGTTGCTCCCCACCAACTGCGGCGCCTCGCTCCAAATCTGCGCCTGCCTCGCTCTCACGAGAGTCCCATGGCTCATTCAGTCGGGCAGGCGGAGCAAGTCGGACAACTTTTCTAACCCATCATGCAACGGGGCAAGGTAGGCGCTGGTCGAATCTGCGCAGAACTTGCTCATCTCAAACGAGCCTATTGTAAGCGGCTGGAAGTCCAGACTGATACCTATCGTGCATTCCTTTATCGCAAAATAACTGGGATGTGCAGGCTAAATGACGTCACATCCGTTTTGGTAGTGTTCCATTTGCAGAAAACTTGAGCTGGGAAGTTCACTGTTCATTGGTCAGATCCAGTCGCTAGCCAGGCTAGCCATTAGCAATAACAGTTGTTAGAACACGGCTCTCTTGAATACTCGATTCTGATTGGTCAATCAACAATATTCACCGGTCATTATTTCTCGACAACCGACCGCTGCTCTGCCACACCTGGATTAATCAGTTGATAAGAGCTTTTTGTCAGCAAGACACTACTAATTAGGCCAACCAGTTGCAGCTGTGGTGTCTTGTGTGCCAATTACGAATGAAACCGCTTTGTCGTTGAAAACGCTATTAAAAAATCTATTTGAATAATTATTTTTGTCAGATTATTGAATGATTTAGTTGTAGGCTGTGTTCTAAGCGGGATAATGTATATTGAGGCGGTGATTACTGGGAAATAATGACCTTCAGGTGAACGATTAAGCCCTCCGCTGGCGCGTCGGGCTCAATCCACCTGTCGGTCATTATTTCCCCCGTAATCACCGCCTCAATATACATTATCCCTTACATAACATGGCATTTTGCGGCATTTTGCGCATACAAACACTGCAGCCTCATATCCACACAGATAGAAGTTAGGCAGTGCTGTGTGTACAGCTGATTTAATGAGACACAAACAAAACAGAAGTGCTAAACAACATTACTACGATTATAACTACTGTTGTTGCGCGGCGCAGCCATCTTGGATTTTTGAGGTTGGGGCTGCTGAGGCTCCTACGAGTTTGGAATGGGAAATACCAGCTCTGGTGATGTCACCGTCCCAGCTTGTGACCTTTGAAGTTGGAAGATTACCAGTTCCCAGTTATAAAGGAATGCACGACTACTAGAGCCAAACAGAATGTGAGGTCACGTGAGACTAGAGCCAAACAGGATGTGAGGTCACGTGATCAAGATGGTTTTATGTTGCGTTCGTTTATAACTCGCAAGTCACAAATTGCCACTTGCTACTAGCAAAAATCAAATAAAACACCACGTCAACTCGGAGTTCCTATTCACAAATGATTTCTCAACCCACTATGCTCCCAGCGCGTCATTTGACGTCATTTCAACATGGCCACCCACAATGTAAGAATTTTAAACACATTTTTGGCACATTTTTCTTTTCTTTTCAACAATAGTAAGCTTTCAGACCAATCAGCATACCAATACGTTGGTTAAACCCATACAATTAAACGTATTAGCTGTTAGCTTAGACAGCTAACAGCTATTAGCATCCTTGGTTTTGCGACTTAATGGAGGCAGGCTCAAACACCTTGTGAGGGAAGCAACTAGAAATCCTGCAGCTGTTTCTCAGATAATTAGTGGTATGAGCCTAAACGTTTATGATGTATGATGTTACCATAGAGTCCAAAATCACTGCTGTGTGAGGTCAACTGAAAGTCTAAATGCTGACAGTTCCCTGACCTCTGACCTCAACAGCCTGGACTCAGAAACTTCCGAATCATTCTGTGTGACCTGATGCCGCTCTGAAACATGCAGACTGAGCAGATCAATAGTCCACTCCTCTTGCTGCTGCCAGACAACTACAGGGCCGCATTCACAAAACACTCTTAAAGTGCTATTAAAATAAAATAAAATAATAAATAAAGTGCCATCACTGATATAGTGTTTGAACAGTAACTAGTGTTAATTTTGTCATCTACTTTTAAATTGAGTCATAGTCCTCCTGTGTCAAATGTCCTACTAGTTTTTATCATATTTGGTCAACCTCATCTTGTTTTTTGTTTAGTCTAGTTTTAGTTGACTGAAAGTATTTTATTTTAGTCTCATTTTAGTCAAATAAAACAGTAACTATTTTAGTCTAGTTTTAGTCACCAAAAACGAGATTTTAGTCTAGTTTTAGTCAATGAAAACTGTTGACATTTTAGTCTTTTTTTAAGCAGAAATTGTCTGGAAATCCGTTACATTTTTTCCCTAAATTCCACATTCCATTATTTTTATCAAGTGCTTCAATATACAGAGTCAAAACAATAAAAAAAAAACAATACAGCCAGTCCTGAATAAATTCTCATGTTGAATCTCTGATGCGCTTGCACTAGTAATGGTCGTTTGAAGCAGTGTTGGCAACTCTTGTAAGGGAAATAGCTATAGTGCTGACTCTACCAGTGCCATGTGTCAGCATATGCCGGTAGCAATGATGAGTGGACCCTATTTACATTACAGTCCCTGCTCAGCCCTCTCTGGATTAACAAGCAGTGAACACAATGCCTCATACACATATACTGTAGATAAGACCCTAAGGCTGGGCGGGTTCTGTTGTAACTGCGATCTCTGTAAATGTGTTTTTAAGACAGCTAAATGTCAGCTACATCTATGATGCTGCAGCACAGGAAACTGAACTGCTGCATATTTGACTTTATTATTATTATCAGAAACAATATCAAAGTAGTCTGGAAAATAGAATTTTTCAAAAACCAACAAAGAGTTTCTATTCAAATCATGTTGAGATGATTCTGCCCAGAGACATTTAATATAGATAGACACCCCAACTTCCTGTATCTGTGCCACATAGGTTTCACCACTGCCATGCCCACTTAGGCGACTGGTCAGCCAATGAAGTTTCATACCATTGACAGACAGCCATAGAGACACTGCAAAACGTGTCATCATTCAGAAGCCACGCCCAAGACGGGGGAAAACAGAAACCCCCCCTCCAATCCTGGCTTTCTCCTATGTCACGTGCATGGTTGCATGTTGCACAAAAATATCGTATATACGGAAGATGAACACTCCAACTTACTTCTTGACAGCTACATCCACATTCTTCTTCTCGCCAATTCTCAATGGCTTCCTTGTTTTGCTCAGGAGTACAAAAAAACTTTAACTGGCGATTTTTTACATTTGTTGTCTGCGCAGCCCACCACACAACAGCTTTTAGCTATGTTTAATTCAAGGAAAATGACGCTGGTGTGTAGAAATGAATGGAGCTTTTCCCCCGTGATGGGCATGGCCTATTTCATGCAGTGTCTCTATTCACAAGCTGATGACCACGCACATTTAGGAGACCGGAAGAGTACCATTTCTTATTATTGGCGGAGCCTGGAGTGGGGTGTCTCTATCTTAAAGGTCTCTGTTATGCTTCTGTCCCTTTGCTTGCTTCCTCCTCTCTGAACAGTGAACAAAACCATCTCATTACGCATTAACTTCTGTGTGTGTGTGTGTGTGCGTGTCTGTCTGTTTGAGGAGTTAAGAGACACTCTTCATCTCCATAAAGAACAGATTTAATCAGGAGACGAAGCAATTAATCCGCTGTTCATTTACTTTATCTGATTAACCCAGAGGGACACACACACACACCTACACACACACACACACACACACACACACACACACACACACACACACACAAACACACACACACACACACACACACACACACACACACACACACACACATACAGAGTGAGAGAGAGAGAGACAGAGAGATAGAGACAGAAGAACAGACAGAGAGAGACAGAGAGAGAGAGAGAGAGAGAGTGTGTGTGTGTGTGTGTGTGTGTGTGTGTGTGTGTGTGTGTGTGTGTGTGTGTGTGTGTGTGTGTGTGTGTGTGTGTAAGTAAGCAAGTGTGTGACTCAATATACTATCATCTTAACAAAGACAAAGAGAGCTAGTCCAACAGATCATTATATTGGCTCTAGACTCTGTTTTGCAGGCTGTTAATTGAAGTTAATTGCATCCACTTGTCCCCAGGTGTGTTCAGTCCCTGATCACATGGCTGGAGTGAAAACTAGCTGGCAGGAACCTGGGCCGTTTCTCAATACCAAGAATGCGTTCTTGTTCTTGTGTTCTTGGAGAGAACGTTCTTGCTAGTCGTTTTTGGAAGAATGAACTTGCTAGGTCACAAGCACACATAATGCTGTTGGCAGTTTGAGACGATGTGTACTTGAGGGTATTGCGCAATACCAGCGCAGACAGAGGCCGCCTGCAGTACTACACAAATAAAAAGCTCAGCTGATGTAGATGCAGCCAATTGTGCTCTGGAGCTTTTTTGCCATTTTTCACCATAAATGTTCGTAAATTGCAACTTATTGAAACCTACTACCCTGCTTGGCATCAAAAGTCATCAGAAATTAATTTAGTGATGAAATAAAACTTTAAATTGTAAAAAACGTCCCGGAGCTTATGGCGTCTTCTCTGTTGTGTTCTGCCTCCGCTTATGCTGAAATGAATGCTGGGATATGTGCCTTGCCAAGTTGACACAAGTCACCAACCAGAGCATCCTCGGTAAAGTGGGCATGTCGAGAACACATCTGGGAATTTTACGCGTTCTTGGCTAAATGTGAACTTT
>NC_139625.1:49423116-49445448 GCF_964638095.1 Poromitra crassiceps | reverse complement strand
CGACTGCGTGAGCCACGGCACTCTATAAGCTGTCACTCTATATTTAACATAAATACCACCTGTAATGCCTACATTAAAATAAAAATAAGTATAATTTGAGCAGTGAGTGTGGGTGGCGCTAATGCATGTTTTAATTTGTTTACAAACCGCTGTTAAACAAAACGGTAGAAGAAGAAAAGCAGCAGTGAGTGTGCAGTCGGGGTGTTCGTCTTGTTGACTCCTCGCCTGACTGCACTCGGCTGCTCTCGTCTGCTTTCCAGGCGAGTCGGCAGTCAACTCAAATAAGCCTAATATCTCCTACCTCCCCCTTTTCTCTTGGCATGACCATATTTAAGTACAGTAGCCTATTGCCAAAACATGTTACAAGGTATAAAAATCTAAGTAGCCTAAGCTATTAGCCTATAATTCAGAATGAACATCAACAAATGGTTTGCAGTTTGCACAGTATAATATTTATCACTGGTTCTCAAATTTTTCACGTCAAGGACCCCTAAACTGACACAAATTTGACTACTACAGACCCCCATATTTTGTCCCAGGATCCGCCCCATCTGATAAGATTGTTGCAGATGTTTTTTTGCAGAATGAAACCTATGACCAAAATAGTCATACATTCTTTAGGCTATGGATGGAATTATAGCTAAAATAAATGATCCCTGTTTTTGCTGGGGACCTCCTCGAACCCCCTGAAGGACCCCTGGGGGTACCCGGATGCCACTTTGAGAACCACTAGCCTATATAATCTTAATCTTAATCTTCAATATAATCTGTTCCCCCACAGTGACAAAGATGACAGGCGAACATACAGTATTATGGTCAAAAAGGGTTTTAATTACTCTATTACTATCTGATTGGTGCGCAATGCTCATCTCCGTGTTGCCATCACTGCCGAGGGGTTGATTCTCTCTGCCCGAAGCCCAGCGGGGCTGTGGGTCTGTCAATTTTCAGAAAACGCTTTAAAAGTCATAAAAGTGGTCCTCATTTCTGAAGGTTATCTTGCTGAACACAAATTTCCACTCCCTTAAGCTTGTGTTAACCACAGACCTTATTTCAAGCATTTAACAGAAATCCCTATACAAAATCCCATTGTCTTTTCCCCTTAAGAACCAACATGGTGGGGAGTTTTGGGTAAGTACAAAAAGACAAAAAGATGTCATGCGGTAGGTATGAACAGGTAAGCTAGCAAAGCAGGTCGTGATAAGGTTTTCTGTCTCTGTGGGTGAGAAGAATGGAAAAGATGGGCTCCGGTGTCCACCTCGAGGCGGAGGGATTCGCCTTCACCAGCCAGTCAAGATTGGGCGTAGTGATGCTTCTTTAGGTCAATCGGAAGGCTGCATTCCCAATAAGTGAGTTGCCGAAACTAATATTATAAAATAGTACATTTCTAGATACATGTAAAATTATAGCTTAGACCTTTAGCGGTCATGTACTGTAACGACGACAGCCTGATATTGAAATAGCACAGTGTAAAAGTAAGGGTGCGATGGCCGGGGTGCAGAGGACCTAACCACCTTAGACACCGGAGGGCAGAGATTTCATTTTCTTATTTAACCATATCATAAACCTGACTGGGTTGGAATATATATGATGAAATGACGATGAAATGGTGTGTGGGGGTGTGTGTTTTGGGGGGTAGATATAATGTAGCTGTACTGAACCATCTGGACTGACACACACACACACAGAGCAGGTTCTTAAGGGACTGATGTTTCACTCCTACGCACTGCCTCCTACACAGCTACACACACACAGCTACATGCTACAGACAGGTAGGAAAAAAGGAAAAATAGACAAAAGAAAGAGAGAGGCTGTTAGGAAGAGAGAGAGAGACAGACAGACAGAGAGAGGTGAGCTGAAGTCTATCTAGAGAGGGAGAATATAAAAAAGAGGTAGAAATCAAAAGAGGGATAGCCTATAAAAACTCTTGTGAGAAATAAACTGCTGACCTGCTTTCAGAAACCAGGTCGATCTATTCTGGATGGCAGAGCCTGGAGACTAACCTACTCTGAGCTGCTACATGTAGGCCTACACAAGGTGGCTTTCCATCTACCTGTTTTTATGAAACCTGAGTCGAAACACTGGAAGATTAGGAAAAACCTCCAAATATCGCAAACATAATAATAATAGTAATAATAATACGTTTGGGACGCGGAAAAGTTGGTGTATCGATAAAAGGTAAATGCGACTAAGGGCTAATGTCCACCGTCTCCGGAACAGATGCGGTATGGCTCCGGTACGGCTGCGAACAGACCCACACTCATGTAATCCCAGCAAGCAAAATTACATCATGATAACGTTGTGATGACATCTTTCAGTGACGTCCAGGACGTGGCCAAATCACAGCCGCTTTGGGGATGATTTAGACGTCGAAATATGACCATTACCATTAATCATATAGGGTTCCCTCAAAATTTGTGTCACCACCAGCCTATAACGTTTGTTTACGCAGTGCTCCTGCACACACAGGCTATACGAGACACAAATATAGCCTATACCGTAGGATTATGGCAGAAACTTGTTTTTTATTTAAAACGTTGGCGTCAAGTCTTTGTGGATGCACATCACAGTGTAACCGTCTACAATCTGTGTAAGCAGAACCCCGAAATACATTAACGCCGCCCAATGCTACAGCATGCAACTCCTAACTCAAATGTATAGTTTACGCCTCGCAGTGTATTTTCTCTCTTTCAAAACAATCTGGCAACAATATATGCAAGTGAGACAATTGCATGATTCCCCCGCATTTCATCTCCTCGTAGTCCCACCTCCACGAATAAACAGTTTGTTAAGTGCAGATTGTCCAGTGTCCACATGCAAGTGCTGATCACTCGGATATTGGATAAAAAATAGCCCAGGCTGAGAAATACGTGATTGATTGCAACCATTTAGTTATCCTCATGGATATTTCAGTGGTGAGTGAAATTAGTTGGATAGTGATACAGTGATAATCTGGGCCAGATCTGACTCGTCATGATATGACTTGAGCTGGCCCCAATTGGGCTCTCTCGATTCGTCCGGTCCGTCCGTGCTTGCTGGGATCTGTCAGACGTATGCGGGATCTGACAAAAATGGAAAAGGTGCGTAATTTTTCCGTACCGCATGTATCGCCCATCTATTAACATGTATCTATTAACATGTATCGCCCATCTATTAACATGTATCTATTAACATGTATCGCCCATCTATTAACATGTATTGCCCATCTATTAACATGTATCTATTAACATGTATCGCCCATCTATTAACATGGATCGCCCATCTATTAACATGTATCTATTAACATGTATCGCCCATCTATTAACATGTATCTATTAACATGTATAGCCCATCTATTAACATGTATCTATTAACATGTATCGCCCATCTATTAACATGTATCGCCCATCTATTAACATGTATCTATTAACATGTATCGCCCATCTATTAACATGTATAGCCCATCTATTAACATGTATCTATTAACATGTATCGCCCATCTATTAACATGTATCACCCATCTATTAACATGTATCTATTAACATGTATCGCCCATCTATTAACATGTATCTATTAACATGTATCGCCCATCTATTAACATGTATCTATTAACATGTATAGCCCATCTATTAACATGTATCTATTAACATGTATCGCCCATCTATTAACATGTATAGCCCATCTATTAACATGTATCTATTAACATGTATCGCCCATCTATTAACATGTATCTATTAACATGTATCGCCCATCTATTAACATGTATCGCCCATCTATTAACATGTATCTATTAACATGTATCGCCCATCTATTAACATGTATCTATTAACATGTATCGCCCATCTATTAACATGTATCGCCCATCTATTAACATGTATCTATTAACATGTATAGCCCATCTATTAACATGTATCTATTAACATGTATCGCCCATCTATTAACATGTATCTATTAACATGTATCGCCCATCTATTAACATGTATCGCCCATCTATTAACATGTATCTATTAACATGTATAGCCCATCTATTAACATGTATAGCCCATCTATTAACATGTATCTATTAACATGTATCTATTAACATGTATAGCCCATCTATTAACATGTATCTATTAACATGTATCGCCCATCTATTAACATGTATCTATTAACATGTATAGCCCATCTATTAACATGTATCTATTAACATGTATCTATTAACATGTATAGCCCATCTATTAACATGTATCTATTAACATGTATTGCCCATCTATTAACATGTATCTATTAACATGTATCTATTAACATGTATAGCCCATCTATTAACATGTATCTATTAACATGTATCGCCCATCTATTAACATGTATCTATTAACATGTATCTATTAACATGTATAGCCCATCTATTAACATGTATCTATTAACATGTATCGCCCATCTATTAACATGTATCTATTAACATGTATCGCCCATCTATTAACATGTATCTATTAACATGTATAGCCCATCTATTAACATGTATCTATTAACATGTATAGCCCATCTATTAACATGTATCTATTAACATGTATCGCCCATCTATTAACATGTATCTATTAACATGTATAGCCCATCTATTAACATGTATCTATTAACATGTATCTATTAACATGTATAGCCCATCTATTAACATGTATCTATTAACATGTATAGCCCATCTATTAACATGTATCTATTAACATGTATCGCCATCTATTAACATGTATCTGTAATGATTTCAATGCTGCTGTTTCCTGTAACCTGTTTCTGTATGCAGATGACTCCGTGTTAATGGTCTCACACAAGCCGTTTTCACACATGCGCTTTTTACCGCTAAATGACCGGAAAGCGGTCTAATGCCTTCATGTGTGAAAGTTGTTTTCCGGTATAAGCGTTCCCCTGTCCTCGCGGACATTTCACCAGTTTCGAGCTTGTCAGAAGAGCGGTATGCCGCGATAAGGGACACAAGTGGGAAACGGGTCCAGTCATTTCCCTGTATCAGTGGGCGTTGTCGGACCAGACTCAGCAGGTAGTCGTACACCATGCGAAAATGACGCTTCCATTCCACGTCGTCAAAATTGTTCAGAGCATCTTCCCAAAATAAAATCCCTCCTGGTCTCTCTCGCTTCCAGACGGCTCTAGTCTCACGCAGCAGCGCAGAGGTACTTAACACTGTCATAATCTGTCCCCGGTTTAGTCTATCTTCATATTCTGCACGATGTTTAGCGAAGAAGACTGCGAACATGAATCTGTTTCTGTTCGCACGTATATCCCTTTCCATCTTCGCCTTAATTTGTCTGCGTCGCTGTCTACGTTTGAGGAAAAAGCGCGTCAGCAATATTATCAAAAGAGTGGACGCCGGCTCCATGTTTGTTTGTTTTTTACTGACTGCCTTGCAGCACAGTTTATACGTCATGACCCCAGGCCACTCTCCTCCGCGCTCCACAGTGCCGCCCCGCCCCCCAACATACAGGCTATTTGACGACTATATTCACACATGCGAGCGCTCAGGTGTGAAGGGAAATTCCGGGAAATGGCCGATATTGATTTACAGGTAATTTTCCTGTACGCATGTGTGAAAACGGCTACAGAGACAAATCTGTGGTGGAGGACACTCTGGGTGCTGAGCTGGAGAAAGCCTGTGAATGGCTCTCGGCAAACAGACTGTCCCTCCACACAGGCAAGTCAAGTGTTTGGTAGCCAAATCAGACTAGCAAGGTCTCCGGGTTTTGCTGTGAAAATAGGAGACTGTACACTCAAGGGCACTGACAACATCAAATATCTTGGATGTGTCTTGGATAACTGCTTGTCGGGTGAAAAAATGGCATTGACTGCTCTAACAAAAATTCACCAACGAAAAAAAAAAAAAAAAAAAAAAAATCTTAGCTAGAAAAGCGGTTTTCCTAGACACTCATATATTACATACTCTTGCCGGGGCACTAGTGCAAAGTCACTTTGACTATGCTGCCACCTCATGGTACGCCGGACTAACAAAACGATTAAAGGGCAGGTTGCAGACAGCCCAAAACAAATTAATCAGAGTTATACTTAAGTTGCACCCCCGTACTCACCTTGACACCAAGCACTTTGAAAGTCTCTGATGGTTATCGGTCGAAAAGCGCACTTTACATATTAAAATGCTGCTCACTTTTAAAATCACTTTACGTGAGGTCCCGAAGTACCTACTAAACTACTTCTTACTTGTACGAGAAACACATCAGCACGCTACTCGAGGTAGGTCGACAGATTTTATACCCTGTCGATTTAAAAGTCTGATGGGGAAAAATAGCTTCAGGTACAGCACAGCAGTTCACTGGAACAATCTACCAAGGGACATAAAAGCAAGTACTACTGTGACCAGTTTTAAAAGAGCCCTAAAATACTGGCTCTATAGAAATGCACTTTAAATTACTGGCTTCATGGCAATGCACTTTACATTTATTTTATAGCCTTTTTATTTCTTTTAGTCTTTTTATAAGTGATACATTGCCCTGCTGCTATTTGCTTGATCTGCTGCTATTTATTTTATCTTGAGTTCCTTTAATGTAACCACTCTCCTCTGTTTTATGTTTCTTTTAAATTGTTTTAAGTGTTTTATGTTTTCTATGCCTCGTCTTACTATATGTTTTATGTGAGGACCACAATGGAAATAAACCCTCAGACTTTTTTGTGTTTTTATCCTCGGTGATTGATATATTGTCTGTTCTTTCATTACAATATGTACTGTTGTGTTATTTTATTTTATCATCATCTATTAACATGTATCGGCCATCTATTAACATGTATCTATTAACATGTATCGCCCATCTATTAACATGTATAGCCCATCTATTAACATGTATCTATTAAAATGTATCGCCCATCTATTAACATGTATAGCCCATCTATTAACATGTATAGCCCATCTATTAACATGTATCTATTAACACGTTAAGTGCCATAGCCGAGAGATCTCGTCTTACATAATCCAACGCTTGAGTGCCAGAGCCGAGATATCTCGTCTTACATAAACATTTTTTTTTTTTGACGGTGGGACATCAATCAACAACTTTTACATCTTCGAGATCACTATTGGAGCAAGAGAATGTGTATAATCTATTTTACCGACCCACTAAGTGTTGACAGTGCTCCCCCAGACGAGCGAAATCAAAGAAAAAACTGCCGCGGGAGCAAGCCATTCAAGGAAATGGCGAGGCGATTTTACAGTAATCCATTCCAGACTTGTCTTGCCCGAGAGCGGCCGCGCAGGCAGCAGCACACAGAGAGCGGAGAGCGATTTGCAAAATAGATTATAGGTGAAACACACTTTGAAACACCTCAGAAAGGCCAGAATCAACATCTGCCCATCGCCCACGCATTCCCCGGCCCATCTTGACTCGCACAAGGAGCGTCCGCACGCAGGCAAGCAGGCAGGCAGGCACGCAGGCAGGCAGGCAAGCAGCAGCAACGCGCTTCTGACACGCCCGCTGTAGAGCCAGGAGGAAGGAGGAGAAGACACACGGAGGGAGGAGTTTGAATGAGAGGGGTGTTTCCTGTTGTTATGGAGGAAATTACTGTTCAAAACTATTGTTTAGAATGTCTGACGGTCTTACTGATGCCAAAAATGAATGGTTAAAGTGACTGTTCTATCGAATTCACAAAAAGCCATTTATCTCTGAATAAATTTCCAGACGCTGAAACCATGCTGTACTCAACGGCTAATATCTACATAACTACTAACTCTGCAAACTAACTCTTTTAGACAGAGAAAGCACACATTCTATTAGTTATTTTTAGATGATTGGTGTTCATGAATTCTTAACAGAAAATAATCCTCGGCTCTTGTAAAATGAGCCAGAATCCTCAAAAAAAAACCTGGCACAACTTACCTACAGGATGAAAAAATGGCTGGCACTCAATGTGTTAACATGTATCGCCCATCTATTAACACGTATAGCCCATCTATTAACATGTATAGCCCATCTATTAACATGTATCTATTAACATGTATCACCCATCTATTAACATGTATAGCCCATCTATTAACATGTATCGCCCATCTATTAACATGTAAAGCCCATCTATTAACATGTATAGCCCATCTATTAACATGTATAGCCCATCTATTAACATGTATCTATTAACATGTATCGCCCATCTAGTAACATGTATAGCCCATCTATTAACATGTATCGCCCATCTATTAACATGTATAGCCCATCTATTAACATGTATAGCCCATCTATTAACATGTATAGCCCATCTATTAACATGTATCTATTAACATGTATCGCCCATCTAGTAACATGTATAGCCCATCTATTAACATGTATCGCCCATCTATTAACATGTATAGCCCATCTATTAACATGTATAGCCCATCTATTAACATGTATCTATTAACATGTATCGCCCATCTATTAACATGTATAGCCCATCTATTAACATGTATAGCCCATCTATTAACATGTATCGCCCATCTATTAACATGTATCTATTAACATGTATAGCCCATCTATTAACATGTATCGCCCATCTATTAACATGTATCTATTAACATGTATCGCCCATCTATTAACATGTATCACCCATCTATTAACATGGACAAGAGTCAATCCGATCCACAATGCAGCCGTAATGTATCTGGTGTACATTACCTGTAAGTGCAGTGGAAACAGATTAAGCAAATCTTCCGTTGTCTCTCGGTTAACGTCTTGTTTAACCAAACTTCAAACCTTCAAAAAACATTCAATTTCATGTTGCCTTGCTCACTGGCAAGTGATACTGATAGCTGTAGTTCCTTGAATGGCCACTTGAGGCTGTATTTAAAACTAAGTCTTTCCCTATTCACCCCATGTTAAAATGCCCCACTTTGTAACAGGATTAAACAAGTTTACAGCTTGGTCCAAACACGGTTTTGGGCTGTAATTTCACCTTTCATGACAAATGTACGGGGGCGAACTTTTATATAACTCACCTGTTTAGAGTAAAATAGACAACAGAAAAGACTATGTTTTGGGGGTGATTGACAGATCACCTGCAGCTCTGGGAAAAACCCCTGTCTCGTGCCGTGTCGGTGCAATTTCTGATCGGGTCCAATTTCTGATCGGGCAGGCATTTGACTACACATCAGGCACGTGGTGGGATTAACGTGGGCAAAATGGCTGACAGCTTTAGATTAGCTAACAAACTAACGCTAAACTACTGATGTTATCAGACATGATAGACATAAAAAATATGAATCAGGGTTAGGGTTAGGGTTAGACGGACCCATGGGTTAGACCCCGTTGTGAACCCTGAGGCGAGGACTTACGGTAGGGCGAGCCAAATCTGTAAACCGAGTAGATCCTGTACCTACACCGTCACGTGCGAGCTGCGCAAGAACCCCAAGATGGCGACGGCCACACTAGGCTTCAAACATCGACCGCCTCAAAACGCGAATGGCTATGTCCATAATTTACAGTACATGGTTGGCATACATTAAATACACTTGTAAGGTAAATTAGCAGCATATATTTAGCCACAATTTGAAAGTTTAGAACGGCTGCCGCGGTGTGTCTTAACATAAGAAGAATGCGGGATTAACAGGCAACTCGCCAACTCACTTGTAGATGACATTTTATTCTCTTATAGGAACTGCTCAGTGGATTATATGTATGCCCAATTGAAGAGTGGCGCCTGGTCCATTTTATGGTGTGGCTTTGTGGATAATCAAGAAACTTTAAAACAGATGTTTTTCAAAGAGCTCAGTCGCCTGCAAGACAACGGCATGTACATGTATCAGGTATAGAGGCAGACAGCACAATAGACACCGCCCTCATCACAAACTCCTTATAATATAGTCACATAACCGTAGTGGATGGAAACCCAACTAAAGTGTGAATATTCATCTAAACACATTCACTGCAGTCTGACACCTGACTGAATGTGTTCTAAATGCTTCTGCTTAAAGTGCATGGTGCAGGTCGGAGACCACATTTAATTAATATGTGGGAGGGGTATATAGCAATGGGATTTGAGGGGGGGGGCAATCACACAGCTGCATTTGGTCTTGTTTTTATAAACTGCAGGTGGCACTGTTCCTGAAATGGAACTCCCTCTTGTGATGTCACAGGGATGCAAATAGTCCACCTTGAGGTGAGGCCGGGTCACCCATTTCAGGGATTTCTGAGTGGTTTTATGTCTGCCCTGGTATCTGTCACCGATTTCACTCTCCAAGACTATGCATCCCTGTGTCAGCCCCAGCAGAACGTTCTCCTCAAGTGATGTCACAAGAAGAGAACACCCATTTAGAATGCCACCTTTTTCCTCCATATTTCTGCCCTGGGGGCTTGTAAAAAAATGGTGGTGGGGGGGATGGTTGGGGTATTTTCATACTTATCATGAGCATGTAGGCTACTGTAGATTTTTTTTTTTTTTACCTAAGTTTAAGTAATTGAAGGACTTTAAATGATATACCTGCGTGGGCTGCGTCTCCCTATACTTGACATGGATTGGTTTGTAGATTGGCGTGCTTCTGACATCTCCGTGTTGTGAATGTTTTTTTTATTTTTATGGGTTCGTTAATTGGTATCGAGGTACATGTAACGTTATTTCCTTTGCCATTTGAAACAGCATTTTGGAGGTTGACTCACGCCACTTTAGAAATGGCAAATCAGTAATTTTATGACTACAATTTAGGCTACTGCCATCCAAACTCAAAGCTGAACAAAGAATCCCAGGCTGCCAGCGTTTTAGAGAGTGTAGCGTTCTGACTTGCATGGAACGCATATTTTACATCAAACTTCAAAAATCTGGAAAAAATGCTGCCTTCCTTGTCGGCAACAATACGAGCCTAGAACAATAAAGGGCTAATTACAATTTACGAATTGTTAGAAGAGACTGTTCAAGCATACATTCAACATAAAAGCAGCACATACAGTACATATATTTCCATAAAATATCCACCTTTATCCGACTGGATCGTGTGTCATTCTCTGGCGCACCTGCCTGCATGTGTCTGTCTGTCTGGGATTCCCCCTGCCTGCATGTGTCTGTCTGGATTTCCCCTGCCTGCATGCGTCTGTCTGTCTGTGATTCCCCCTGCCTGCATGCGTCTGTCTGGGATTCCCCCTGCCTGCATGCGTCTGTCTGGGATTCCCCCTGCCTGCATGCGTCTGTCTGTCTGTGATTCCCCCTGCCTGCATGCGTCTGTCTGGGATTTCCCCTGCCTGCATGCGTCTGTCTGTCTGTGATTCCCCCTGCCTGCATGCGTCTGTCTGTCTGGGATTCCCCCTGCCTGCATGCGTCTGTCTGTGATTCCCCCTGCCTGCATGCGTCTGTCTGTCTGGGATTCCCCCTGCCTGCATGTGTCTGTCTGGGATTCCCCCTGCCTGCATGCGTCTGTCTGTCTGTGATTCCCCCTGCCTGCATACGTCTGTCTGGGATTCCCCCTGCCTGCATGTGTCTGTCTGGGATTTCCCCTGCCTGCATGTGTCTGTCTGGGATTCCCGCTGCCTGCATGTGTCTGTCTGTCTGGGATTCCCCCTGCCTGCATGTGTCTGTCTGTCTGGGATTTCCCCTGCCTGCATGCATCTGTCTGTCTGTGATTCCCCCTGCCTGCATGCGTCTGTCTGGGATTCCCCCTGCCTGCATGCGTCTGTCGGTCTGGGATTCCCCCTGCCTGCATGTGTCTGTCTGTCTGGGATTCCCCCTGCCTGCATGCGTCTGTCTGTCTGGGATTCCCCCTGCCTGCATGCGTCTGTCTGTCTGTGATTCCCCCTGCCTGCATGCGTCTGTCTGTCTGGGATTCCCCCTGCCTGCATGCGTCTGTCTGTGATTCCCCCTGCCTGCATGCGTCTATCTGTCTGGGATTCCCCCTGCCTGCATGTGTCTGTCTGTGATTCCCCCTACCTGCATGCGTCTGTCTGTCTGGGATTCCCCCTGCCTGCATGCATCTGTCTGGGATTCCCCCTGCCTGCATGCGTCTGTCTGTCTGGGATTCCCCCTGCCTGCATGCGTCTGTCTGGGATTCCCCCTGCCTGCATGCGTCTGTCTGGGATTCCCCCTGCCTGCATGCGTCTGTCTGTCTGGGATTCCCCCTGCCTGCATGCGTCTGTCTGGGATTCCCCCTGCCTGCATGCGTCTGTCTGTCTGGGATTCCCCCTGCCTGCATGCGTCTGTCTGGGATTCCGCTTGCCTGCATGCGTCTGTCTGTCTGTGATTCCCCCTGCCTGCATGCATCTGTCTGGGATTGCCCCTGCCTGCATGCGTTGTCGGATAATTAATAATTAATGGACTAGTTTGGGTGCCATGCAGCAACCCATCCTCTCTCTCTCTCATCCTCTCCGGAAATAGCTGGTAAGTGTCGTAATTTTTTCCATTTGACTTTTATAAGATCTAATCGTCGGACCATATTTCAATTACAAACTTGTTCTCCTTCTCTCCCCATGTGCTCCCACAGCTCATTTCTCATGATTCCTCTGATAATAGCCTGGCGAAACTTCCTGTAATTGGTCCTAAAGTCCTAAAGTCCGAACTATCCAAAAATGCTTTCACACTGCAAACAAACTGCACCATGGGTGCAGTTTGATCCGGAGCAAGACCACCTATTTTCCTCGGACCAAGGTTCGGCTGTTTCGTCCGGACCATGGTCCAGGGAAGGTTTCACATCTGTCATGTTGGTTCAGATCAAACTGAAGTCAGAAAGTCCGGACCAAACAAGGTAGGTGTGAAAGCGCCCTAAGTTAAGCTAATTAAGTTGTTTGATGTAATTAACCTGTACCACGCTCTTTAAGTTAAGCTAATTAAGTAGTTTTCAGGAGAAAGTGGGCGGGCCCGCTGCATGGGGATGATGTAATTAACCTGTACCATGATCTTTAAGTTAAGGTAATTAAGTTGTTTGAGGGAAAAGTGGGCGGGTGCATTAAGAACACCAGCCTGATCCTTTAAGTCATTGGTTCCCAAACTGTGTGGTAATATTGTTGTTGTTTGTTACAGACAGTTTTTACCTATACACATTAACCCTGAGGAGTAGGCTTGGGCTCACAAGGAGGGGTCACAGGTCAGATGCAGAGGGATAGTGGAGGTCGCCACTGACCCCAGCCTCCACTTATCTGTGACCTTTGACCCCACTGGGTGGCCTCAAAGGAAGCACAGAGCCGACCTGACGACCTCCACATAGTCTGAGTCCAAAAAGAGAGAGAGACACACACACACAGAGCAAGAGAGAGGGGGAGAAAGAGAGAGAGGACCGTTTGGTTTCGTTCACATAACTAAACAGACAGAATCACTCTAAAAACAAGAGTAAAATATAAAACAAAATATTCCAAAATATAAATAGTATGGATCAAATAGAATGAGATAAATAGATGAAAAGGTGACATCACACATAAGCGAGTCTATAGATTTTAAGATAAAAAAAAATGGGACAGAGTGTCTCTCGTTTCTAAAGGGGTTCCTCAGAGAACCTGCTGAGATCCCCTGAGGTTCCAGTCAGAAGACCTACTTAAAGGTTCCTCTGAGCGTTTTCACTGTCAGAGTGTGACTGACTACATCCATCTGAACATATAGGGCCCTATCGTCGTACGGCGCTATCGTTTGCGCAGCGTTTGCGTGCCTCTTATTGCTATCTTCCCAGCGTCTTAAGCTATCGTCTGCCTCCACCGTCCAGTTTTGCGCTGGGATGACACAGGTGTAGGCGTGGCCCAGGCGTGTCCGTGGGCCTCTACCCTATCATGTGTCTTTTAGCGCTGTGGGGAAGATACCGTCGGTATGTGCTGAGCACAAAGAGAGGTTTGGGCGTTGCCCGTTCCAAAATAGGCGTTCCAGTGCAATGTGGTAGAAAAATGGGCCTTGGGTGCTCTCAATTTTAACGCCAGCAAATATCTGGTCTTAGTGCAAACAACCCCACTACGCCAGGCGTATGCCTGAGCGCAGACAGTATTCTCCGGGGCAGTGCAGGAAATCCTCACTTGGATAGGCCCATTACGCACGGTTCGCGAGCGGACACACAATTCCCTCCTCAGAATGCCACGTTGATTTTCAATTAACCTACACTGCAGAAAAAAACTTGCCTTGATTTAACAATGATAATTCGTTTGTCATGGTTTTGTGCGAAAAAGTGATTTGCATTTTGAATTGGATTACCAGGGGAACGAGGGTCTGGCGGGCTTCGCCTGCGGCCTACCACAGCCAACTACAAAGGGCTTCCCGAGGAGCGGACTTTTTTCTCTCTCAAAACAATTGAAAACCACCGCATGTTAAAGCTGAGCAAGGAGATCGATTTTATTTCACCAGAGCCGAAGGCAGCAACACAAAAGAAATAACTTCTGGAAATAACAGAAGAGAAGGTAAGCCCCACTAAACTGGTATCCAGCATTGACAGTAGATGCCTACAGTAAACACGATTGTTTTCACGTCACCGTATGGTACCGGGTCCACAGCCCTAGAACCTCAACAGAGCAGGGACGACTCAACCCCGACTCAACCCGGGCTGTCCACGTATTTGATCGGTGGAATGAGACAAAAAAGCGAGACGAGCTGTGCGGGGCCGCGTTGATACCAGCGGTGGAAATGGGCCAATAGAGGCACTACCGAGCCAGCGCTGCGTGGTCCCGCGGATCGAAATCAGTTTCTGGCAGCAAATCACTTTCTGACACAACACCGGCCAGTAGGCTATAAGTAACCATTGATAGTATACAGTAACCTCTCTCCCTGCACCATGCAACAATAGCTTAACCCGAGCGGACAATTCTGGTATAGGCTATTGAAATAAAATCTCACACATCCCTACCCTATTAAAGAAACGAATATTTTTAAATGTGTATGTTATAGCCTATATGAGCGAAACGACTAATTAAAAGGCTACTAATTACAAAAGCATCAATTTTCGTTACGAATCCAAACTAGTTCATCCTCCAATTCTCTCTTCCCTGTCTCGTTCTCTCCCCCTCTCTCTCTCTGACTCTCTCCCTCTTTCTTTTCTCTCTCTCTCTCTCTCTCTCTCTCTCACACTGTCACTCTGCTTGCACTAAGCAAGAAAGAAGCTGCTGCCTGCCTGTCACAGACGTGCAGGCGGTGACGCTGTGACTTTTAAGGGGAGTGATCTCAACTTGTGGTGAATCCTGTTAATATGGGCATAAACACGCCTATCGGGCTTTGCGCTGAGATGACGTGAAGTGCAGCGGCCCGACATGCCCACAATTAGGGCTTTGCGCTGCGTTATTCCAGCGCAAAACGGGCGCTACCGCAAAATTACCGCCGTTGGGAAGATAGATATATATATATAGATAGATATACAATCTTCAATTCATATATTTCTTAAAACAACTTAAAAACTTTAAAAGGTGTGTGTTTTTTGTTTTTCGAGTTCTGCTGGCAGAACACATCAGACTTAAAAAGTGTGATTGAATGATAACAAGACTAGGTCAAAACCTACTATACTGTCTGGCTGGACTGCGTATGGGTGTACAACATTGTGGAAAATTTGCATAAATCTGCATACCGTATTTCCTCTAATATTGGCCTCAGTCTTTATTTAGCTCAGCTGCAGAGGGTATCATGCCTTTATCAGAGGGTATCAGGCTTATATTAGATACAGGCCTTTATTTCTAATCACCTCTGTTTGATAAGTAGATTTGCTCATATTTTAGTACCAAGCCTCATTGTTTTCTCATCTGCTTCTGTTGGGGTACATTTGTTGTTGTTGTTTTTTGTTTTATTTTTTGTTACTGCAATGCATTACGATAATTACGACGGCATGCTCCAGAGACTTTCGCTAGCTGAGCAGCTATTGTAGCTACTGCCATCTTGTGGCAATTGTACATTACTACAAACTACAGTTACATTACAGGCACCAGGAATTTACCAGTAGCCTATCTACCGTTGTTTTCCCGTTTGTTTGTTTTTTCGGCAGGCCAGTCGCCACATTAAAATGTCGGCATTGTATTTTTTTTAGAATCCAAAGAAATGTAACATATTGACATTTCTGAACAAAAATTCTGAACACGTGAATAATTAACGTTCATCATGATCATAGAGTCTATGATCAGTAATGACAGTCTGAGGTTTAAGTATGTCAAAGCCGCGGTAGGGAGAAGGGGTGGGATTGGTAGACCATAGCGTGAGTTGTAATTTTCTTGTCATGAGAGAGCTTGTTTGAACCCTGACCCAAACCATAACCCTAACCCCAACCAAGTTGCTTTTGTTGCCTAAACCTAACCATTGTTTTACTTGCCTAAACCCAACCAAGATGTTTTACTTGCCTAAACCCAACCAAGATGTTTTATTTGCCTAAACTTAAAAGAACATGCCAGTTAGTCAGTGACTAGTCTTGACGCCAGACCCATGAGAGTTCTTACGGTGATACACTACGTTACTGCATGCTGCAGATCTCTCTCTAGGTCTGGGACACTTTCCCTCAGAGGGCTGGTTATGGGAGGGAACCGTTTACTTGGCCAGTCATATGCCAGTGATGGCTTCAGTCCTCTCCAATCAGTAACGACTTTGCGATCAGACAACACGGGAGGCGCAGCCCATTTTTCGAACCGCTCTCTCATCGGTGCTACGACCTGTCACTCACTTCAACCCGCCTTCAAAACCAAACTCAAAAACAGACTCACTTATGTAGTATGCGGAGTGCAGCGATTCAACGTAATATTTGAGTCTGGGGAGAGACTAGTCAGTGACAGACATTTGTATCTATAGGGCTGGCCTCGCTGTTGCGGTCCAGCCAAAAATGTGAGCAATAAATAAAAACAAGAACAAAAAGAAAGAATGAAAATGTGCAATTACACAGAATAATTCAAATGAATCAAAGCAGAAAGTCTTTCAAGTCCTGAGAGGTCTCATGTGCTGCATGCTGGGCAATGTTTCAACATGATAAAAAGAAAGAAAGAACTCAAATGAAACAAAGGACTTGGCCGCTATTGAAGGGAATCCATAAAAACAACTATTTTATCTGAGCGTGGTTCCAGATGTGGCGGAGACGTCCGGGGGTCATAAAGCAGTTCGCTGCCCAACCCATCCACGCTGCCTCTCATCCCGCGCCAAGCGCTCCCCCCGGGCTTATCAGGACATCCCTGCTTCCTCCTCGCACTCACACTGCTGCTTCTATAACAGCACTGCTCCATGTGTTTCTGCTGATCTTCTTAAGAGGAAAATAGCTTTGATATCCTCTTGTCCAGTGAATCTCAACCTAGTAGTCTAGTAGTGCAGCGGTAGATTCCCTGTCTACCAACCTGAGGTCACAGGTTCGACCCCCCATGTTATCTCCGGCTTGGTCAGAAGTCCCTACAGACACAATTGGCCATGTCTGCGGGTGGGAAGCTGGATTAATGTCATGTGTCCTGGTCGCTGCACTAACGCCTCCTCTGGTGGGCCGGGGTGCCTGTTTGGGGGGAGGGGAACTGGGGGAATAGCGTGATCCTCCCACACACTACGTCCTACCGGTGAAACTACATAGGCGACTGCCCATGTATCTGAGGAAGCATGTGCTAGTCTACAACTCTTCCTCTTTGTTAGTTCTCGGTGTGTGTATTTACTACGAAAATGACCGTTTCACGTAACTTTGGATTATTATTTCATCGCGAGGTGAGTACACGAGTCACAACATGTGAGTGTTTCTGGCGCTGTTGGAATGTATATTTTGGCCGACTGAACGGGGATAGGTAGCTGTTCCATAGACTGCCATTGTAGCACTAAAGCTTCTGGCATACTCTTCGTGCACGCGCTGGAGGCGGGGCTCCACGGAGGGCGCGCGCACTCTGCGCGGGCCAAAACAGAACGTGCTCCAGAAATGGCGGCGATCAGTGCCAGGCAGTCTGAATGAAATTGAATGTAATGTTCCCAATTCTATATATTAAATTCTAAAAAACGACCCTCAACATTTGGGAAGGCTAAGCCACACAACTAGTTCGTTATAATCGAACATTATGCTTTTGAAGGCGACTGTACGACGGTGAGGACTCAATCACAGCAGATATCCGCTGATAGCCTACCACGGAGATCTCACAGGCACAGGCAGCAAAACCCGACGCGCTGATAGAAAAATCTCCATGGACGCGCCGCGCTGCGCTCAGGCCTCGCCCCCCGACACACCCCGTGCGATGACGTCATAATCGCCGCGCGCTCTATGCGCTTGGCTGGGCGCAAAGAGTATGCCAGAAGCTTAAGCAAGTAGCAGTGAGGGCTCTACCGCTGTTTGTACTGCACGCAAAGTGAAAATAAAGGCATTCTAGTTTTAATATCGGCAATATGGCAAATGGCCTAAACTCTAAAAATGATGGCGTATCCATTTGACTTAAGAGAGGAAGTTTCTGTAACTAGGGTATCGGCCCCGGGACGCAGCTTGGCTGCTGCGTGGCCTCGCCCGCAGCTCAGCTGCTACGTGGCCTCGCCCATAGATATATATAAAGGCTAGATGGCTTAAGGCGGAGTCAGCAGCGTCGTTGAACGGCCGCCATCTTGCTACAGTGCCTTTCTGGTACGTTCTATGGTAGCTGGTGACCTGCACAGACAAAAATACTCATAACTCGCTGAAATCTTGACGGATTTACAAACGGTTTGGTTTATTACAAGCATATTCCGTTCCCGAGATAGACCAAAAAAACACTAAAAACACTATTTTTTTGATGGGCTCCAAATTACACCAAAATTGAGAAGGGAGCTCCTTGAATTTTACAAAAGTAGTATTTAATCCCGAAGTAATATATTCGTGTACACAGCAGTGTTACAGACAGAATATATCTTCAAAGGGGTACACGGGCAAACAAAACGCTACGCGCGTTTCAACCACACTGGGTCTTCATCAGGCTGGAATAGCTGGGCGTCGGCCACCGCACCTGAGTATAAAAGACATACGTGGCACAGTTCAGAGGCAATGACGTGAGGTGGGCAGTACTATGACATCATACTGTAGGTAGGGCCATCATAAAGCAACACACACTCACATAGAGTAACAACATAAATAAGCACAATAAGGGTGTAAACACAAATTACAAATTACACCAAAATTAAACCGAAGCATCTATGCCATGAGAGGGATTCAGGCACAAAGTTTCATGCAGTTTCATCCATTTCCCTAGGAGTTATGATCATATGATGTTGCCATACTAACCCAACAACAGATGCTCATAACTCCTAGTAGCTCCCTGTAGCAAGATGGCCGCCATGCGACGACGTCGCTCTCCATTGGCCGGCAGCGCGGGTAAGCTATCTAGCCTTTATATATATCTATGGCCTCGCCTGCCCTATTGGCATGCGCAGCGCACAATCGCCATCACTGTCACTGATAATGTCACAATGCCTATGACATCATCAGTGATGTCAAAAGATGATTTTGGTCAATAAGGATGTCACTGATGACATCACTGATGATGTCATAGACATTGTGACATTATCAGTGGGACAAAAATTTAAACAGATATTGCCCACTGAAACAGAGTCCACTTGCTCCCTTTTATAAAGGATATGGCCCCAGGGTCTCCTAATTGGTCATGGTCACCTCTCCCCTTGAAGTGTTGTGCAAGCTAACTTGAGCTAGAGATTGCGAGTTCCCAAAACTCTGCACACGCCCGGCCACATATAAACACAAAACTTGTTAGCTCAATGTAGTTGTGACTAAGGCCATGTTCACATTACAGGCAAATCCGATTTGCTGCTAAAGTCATTAATCATCATATCTTGATTAGTTTCCCAAATCTGATTTGGGAGTGTGTCCGCACTAGTGCTGCATGATTTGGGGGAAAGGTGCGATTAGCGATTATGGTGGACAATATTGCGATTTGCGATTGTGATTGCGATATAATGAACAAATGGTATCTAGGGATGTGCCGGCATGAGTTTTTGACGGTATGATAACCTTGGACAAAAATACCACGGTTTCACGTATCACAGACTAAAATACATGAAATATATTACAATTTCAAATATATTAAAACTAAATAACTAAAACAATTTGAAATAAAATTATCTTTACAAAAAAATGAAACATTTTGAGACATTTGCCTGCTGTCCCAAACATGTAAAAAAGAAACACCAGAAAAATAGAAACTGCACTGTGTTACAGCACATAGAAGATGGCTCAGACTGCAAAATTATTTACATGTCTGTCCAGTAATACAATGATACACCCCGTTTATTTCTTTTGTAGCGACAGATGGCCTTAAACGCCACACTCACGTGACGCTTCTTGAGAGAGAGGCGAGGTAACGTCCATCTGCAGACTTTATCGAGGGACCATGAAGGCGTCATGTGACAGGCTAGTTAAAAGTCTGGATGTGCTGCTGCTGGCAGCTGCGACAGTGTTTTGCTGCTATCAACCTTGTTAATCTCGCTATATTCTTCATCACAGCGGGTCATTACCCACTGTGCACTAGTTCTGTATAAGCACCTGCAGCTCTCTCCTTATTTTACTGACGTTCTCACTAATCACACGGCTGTTTACATACGTTTCTGAACGGCTAGCTAGTTATTAGCATAGCTCACTGTTAACGATCATGGATGTTCTCTCTCTCCCTCTCGGTAAGATGTTATGTAACCTTGCCAGGGCCGTAGCTAGCTATGAGGACGGGGAGGTCCGGACCTCCCCTAATATTTCAGAGGAAAAAATATATATATATATATTTTTTTTTTATAAAACAATCTGCATGGAAAAGCATGAAAAACACGGGATCGCTTTTATTTTGAAACGAAAGGCAGGTCAGGCAGGAAGTCATCTGACACCGCGTCCGCGGTAACTTGATTCCGAGAGAGCAGCAGCATGGTGGTGAGTGATGACTGTCTGTCTGCCTGGCGAGATAATTGAAGGTGAGCGAGCGAGTGAACAGTGAGCGAGTGAACGACAGACAGTGAGTGACACTGACAGATTTTTTAGCAACAACCAAGAAAGTAAGTGTCTAGTCTGTCTCTTAAGTAATGTTACCTGTGTGACACGTTGGGATGCTACTGGCTAATCATGCATGATGCCAATTGCCAAGCTCCCGAAGTCAGGTATGCAGGTGGCTATATGCATGGTTTCAGTTTCATGACCCAATAAGTAACAAAAAGAGGTGGTGTAAAGTTAAAAACAACATAATATATTTTATTTTATTTTTCAATCGTTCCTATCAGGAATAAATAAATGTCCCTCTGTATGTTTTTTTTATTATCGATGATGACTTTGTGTGTTGTGTACGGCTTGGGTTGTGTACCTGTGTTTGTAGGTGTCATTTTGATATGAATTTGGCTAAAACAGTTTGTGTTTGTTAGTTACAATTATGTTGACAGGAGAGCTGAGCAGGTGGTGACATGAAAGAGAATATACTGAATAATGACATCACAACAGTATAATCCTAATGTTGATTTAAAATGATATATTACTCTAAATATGGCTTAAAAAGGGGAAAAAAAAAACTCAATTTTTTTTCGGCGGCGCCCGTTCCCCTATTTCGGAACCCTGGCTACGGCCCTGAACCTTGCTGCGCATAACATTACTTATTTGCAGGAGTGCAGGGGAGAAGTCTCCCACTAGTGTTGATGCCCAGTGTGATGGCAGAGAAACGTGTGTTTGCTGCGTCGCATGTAACGTTTAGAGGCACACACACACACACACACACACACACTCGAAAAAACGTGAAAAAAAGAAAATAATCGCACACTTTTGCGGTTATGTAATCGCACGTGCTGATTGCGATTAGATTAATCGTGCAGCACTAGTCCGCACTGCCACAAATCTGATTTGGGCAAGTGTTCAAGTCGGATCTGTGTGTCCAGATACAATGAGCCAATGAGCCAATGTTTCTGGCAGTGTTTGTATGTCTGCTCTCTGCTCTTCAAGTCCCCGCTCCCTGCAAAAGACAATCTGATTTGGGTGATCAGCGCGTCCACATTGAAGTCACATCAGTCGAAAGCAGATTGGAAACTACCTCCATATGTGGTTTGGGACAAGTGACACAAATCAGACTAGAGCCTCCAGACTCATAAAACCAATCTGGATCAGGGCCGCTGGAAGTCATTTTAAGCAGGGGGTGCTGCAAGGAAGGGACCTTTGGCGGGCGGCGGCAAAAAAAATGTGGGTTGTTATTTGGACGTTCGGATGTTTTTTAGCCATAAATTAACATTAGGATTATACTGTTATACTCTCACTCACTTTCATGTCACCACCTTCTCTCCCTTTAGGTCGTTTTACACACTACAACAGACAGCAACACAGGCAGAAACACTGAGCTTATTATTATATTTTATTATCTTATTATTATAAACCAAAAATCATAAACCCTAAATATCGCAGTATAAAACATATAAAACACATTTTAATAATTTTTTTAAATTGAGACTGCAATTCCAATACAAAACAGCAGAGGGTGCTGCAACACCTGCAGCACCCCCCCTTCCCGCGGCCCTGATCTGGATAGAATCATT
>NC_139625.1:49358116-49418116 GCF_964638095.1 Poromitra crassiceps | reverse complement strand
ACAAGAGCCGAGGATTCTTTTCTGCTTGGACTTTGTGAACACAAAGTTCACAAAAGTACTAATAGAATGTGTGCTTTCTCTGTCTAAAAGAGTTAGTTTGTAGAGTTAGTAGTTATGTAGATATTAGCCGTTGAGTACAGCATGGTTTCAGAGATTTTCAGAGAGTTTTGAGATAAATGGATTTTTAGAACCACCTCACGTGCCTGTGATTATGGGTGCCCTTGGGCAAGTCTGTATACTGTATTGTGTGTGTGTGTGTGTGTGTGTGTGTGTGTGTGTGTGTGTGTGTGTGTGTGTGTGTGTGTGTGTGTCTCCAAACTCCTCCCTCCTTAGGTGTGTCTCTGGTGGCTTTGCAGTGTTTTGTCACAGGCGAGTTTCTGTTGCCTCACAGATCCCAAAAAAAGAGAGGGGAATCGCAGGAGCGGGGAAGAGGAGAGGAGAGGCAAGGGGGGGGGGGTTAGACACGGGAGAGAAATTCCTTCGCGATCCCCTTCTTCCAATCTTGAGGCGTACTCTGCTCTGCTGCTGCTGCTGCTGCTGCTCGTCTGTGCTGCTGCTGCTGGATTACTGTAAAACGGGCTCGTTCGTTTCTTGGGGTGTCGGTTGAGAGCTTTGATGAAGCTTTTGCGATTCTGGTCTTATTTATGCTCAAAGGTACTCGAGTGTGTGTGTGTGCGCGCGTGTGTGTGTGTGTGTGTGTGTGTGTGTGTGTGTGTGTGTGTGTGTGTGTGTGAAATCGAAAGCGTTTTCGCCAAGCCATTTCCTTGAGAATGGCTTCCTCCCGCGGCTGTTTTTGGTTGGCTTTCTCTCTGTCGGGAGAGCACTGTCGCCACTTAGTTGGTCGGTAAAATAGATTATACACATTCAATACCTCCAATATTGGTATAGGAGACGTGGGGGGCATTGATCCACGTAGCACCGTCAAAAAAAAGATTATTATTTTTTTGACGTCTCAACTCGTCATTGGCAGTGAACCGTTGGATTGTGTTTGACGAGTCAACTCGCCATTGGCAGTGAACGTGTTAATAAGAATCTGGACAAAAACAATCTGGGAATACCTAATTAAAACAAATTAACTCCATGGAGAAATGGGCTGTCTCATGTGTTTTTCACGTGTGTCGTGCGTCATGATTGGTTTATTCAATCTGCAAAAATAAAGCATTATCGGAAATCACATAGAGGTCCAAAATCTGCCGATTCCGATCACTTGCTGATCGGTGCACCTCTAGTAAAAAGTACAAAGAGCTCACAAATCTCTCACTCGCTCTCTCTCCCTCTCCCTCTCTTTCTCTGTCTCTCTCTCTGTGTCTCTAATAGCAGCAGTCTAACATTGATCTCTCAGACTAACATGTAAACAGTCTAGCAGCAGTAATAACTGCAGTAATTTGTCATTCTGTGACAACTTTATGAGGGGTTTTGTCCTCTATCTCTCTGTGGATCTCTGCTGTTTCCTCCCAGCAGGGTTTATGGCAGCAGATCCAGAGCTGCATGGTCTTGGTGGTGATGAACCTCACCCGGGCTTTTGGACTGTCATGTCAGCACATCAGTATAACCATGCTTTCTACTAGGGATGGCACAATACCACTTTTTCATGTGCGATATCAGCAACCTTGAGTATCTGCCGATACCAATACCAATCCGATTTGAACTTTTTCCCTCGCTTAGCACACTTGAGATGCCAGAATGGAGCTGGAGTTGAGAGATGACGTCTACATTGATACTTTTTGTATCTGTTTTAGGTCCAGAGTCCAGACCACATTTCGGCTAATCTATAAATACATATTTGCATTATGAGACATCTTCTCTCAAATTCAACTCCATTCTGGCATCTCAAGTTGTTTCAGAAATCAACTCCATCCATTCTACACATGGCCACACAAATCACAAATCACACCGTTCACATACTGTACACTGGGCATGTGCGTGCCGGTGTAAACAGGAAGCAGGTTGTCTACTCTGAGGTTGGTTGCTCAGTTGTAGAAAGAAGAAGAACAGCAATGGTGAAAAGTAAGACCAGACATTGCTTTCTGTTGATGTAGTCTGTGGATTCAGCTCGCGGTCGTTTTACTTTGATGTGTCTGCAGTCAATTGCCCCCACTCACTTGCTCTGTTGTGAGATAAGACCCACCCAGGAAGTGGAAGGGAGTGTATACGTCATCGTTTTCGAAAGTCTGTTTCCACCCGTCTAGTCTGGCAATATAGCCATCCATAGATAGATATCTACATCTGGGGCAAAATTCTTGACAAGTGGTTAAAGACCGCCCCCTGAGACAAAACAAAATGTGTGATACAGTTAGGGGACATTCAGACCCAAAGCGCTTTTAGAGCTGCCACTGCCAGCGTCTTTCTGCAATTCATTCTCTATGTAAGGATGCGCTAAACGTGCTCCTCTTTTAATGAACGCACCTGGCGTTTAGCGCTGGTGGCGTCTGTTGTTTTTGGACGAGCGCTGTGTGCGTTTTAAATCTGAAAAAAGTTGAACATTAGAGGAAAAGCGCCCTGCTCGTCTTTTCCTCTCCTCCTACCTTTTCTCCTCCCGAGGGATTTTCAACCTCCGCTGCTGCCAGAATTGGCAATAATCTGGCTTTCATGTTGACAGTGAAGAACAGCAAACAGACAAACCTAGCTGGCTACCGTCCTTGTGGTCATTGTGTTCTGATCTGTACTGCACGCGACTGCAGGGGAAAACAAACTGAAAAACGCTCCGTGCGCTGTGTTTTGTGCACAATGGAAGCGCCCTCGACATGATTTTCATAGCGTTCTGACTGAAAAAAACGCGTTTGGTGTGAATGTCCCCAAATGATTGCTGATTGCTGGAGGTGTGGCTTTGACCTGCACTCCTTCTTAAAGCCTGCAGCTGGGAGGTTCCTGCAGACCATTTTTTTGTTTTTGCAAAGCCTTTCTCCTGTGCTGTCATTGTCTCTGTCTTCTACACTTTTGCTGAAATTTGTTGCTGAGTTTGTTAGGCTTGTTTTTCTGTCTTACTTTGAAGTGTTTAGATACTGCTATTTGCTAAACCACCGAAACTAGACTTGTTTAAACCTGCTAATTGCTCACAGCCTGGGCTCAGGTGACCAGCCACTGTGAATGAGCCGCTGATTGCTGGAGGTGTGGCATGACCCTCTGTTGAACCAGTATTTCTCAGCATAGTCAGTCTAGAGCGGCAGCTCTAGCGGCAGCCTCTGGGCACAAAGACAATGGAGTCTATCTGCGGGAGTCCATAGAGTCCATCTCCCTCCCCACCACCCACCCATCACCCCTCACTATCACCACATGACACAACCTAAAAACTCTCTCACCTAACTCCCTCTCTTCTGCTGTCCTCTCCTTGCTTCCCTCTCCTGTCCACTGAGGAGGCTTCCACCACTTTTCTATCCTCTCTCCTCCGCTCTTGATTCTCTCTGCCCACTCACCACTAAGCCTGCCCGATCCTCTTCCCCTGCTCCTTGGTTGACTGAATCTCTGCGAACTCATCGAACAGAGCTTCAGGCAGCTGAGAGGAAATAGAGAAAATCACATCACCCTGAAGATCTCTCTTCCTACCACCTTATCCACTCCAACTTCACCTCTGCTGTCTCAAAAGGAAAAACCTTCATTTCTGAAATCCAGTCATCTGCGTCCAACCCCTGTAAACTGTTTTCCACCTTCTCCACCCTCCTCAACCCTCCCTCCCCTCCCCATCCCTCCTCCCTCTCTGCTGATGATTTTGTAACCTTCTTTACTAAGAAGGTGGATGACATCAGCTCTTCCTTCCATCCTCCAGGTACCATTAACATCACTCCAGACTCCAATCCTGCTTCTCTGCCCCCTGTCCCCAGGTTTACTTCCTTCTCTCCCCTTTCTGGTGCTTAAACTCGTCAGCTCTAACCGAGCCACCTGCTGTCCCCTCGATCCTATCCCTTCCTCTCTCCTCCAAACCATCTCCCCTGACCTATCTCCCTTCCTCAACTCCTCTCTGTCCTCAGGTCTTGTTCCAGCTACTCTAAAGACTGGTAGAGTCAAGTCTCTGCTTAAGAAACCCTCCCTTGACCCTACTGCTATTCAGAACTACAGACCTGTCTCTCTTCTCTCATTCCCTTCCAAAACCCTCGAACGAGCAGCTTCCGATCAACTTTCTCTCTATATCTCCCAGAATGACCTCCTGGACCCTCTGCAGTCCAGTTTCAAGGCTTCTCACTCTACTGAGACAGCTCTCCTTGCAGTCACAGAGGCCCTTCAAACTGCTAAGGCCTCATCCCTCTCCTCTGTCCTTGTCCTCCTTGACCTGTTCGCTGCTTTCGACACAGTCAACCACCAAATCCTTCTCTCCATTCTGTCTGACCTAGGCATCTCAGGATCTGCAGACTCCTGTTTTGCTTCCTATCTCTCTAACTGCTCATACCGGGTCTTATGGAGAGGATCTCTCTCCAGATCCTGCCCTCTTCCCACCGGTGTCCCCCAGGCCTCAGTCCTCGGCCCCTTGCTTTTCCTTCTCTATATCAGATATCTTGGCCATGTGATCTCATCTTATGGCTTTTCTTATCACTGCTACGCCGATGATACTCAGCTTTACCTTTCCTTCCCCCCCTCAGACACCCAAATCAAGGCACGCATCTCTGCATGCCTCAAATACATCAGTAACTGGATGTCTGCCCACCACCTCAAGCTCAATCTTGGTAAGACAGAGCCTCTCTTCCTCCTAGGGAAAGACTGCCCTTTCACAGACCTCTCCATCTCCATTGACAATACCACTGTGCTTCCCTCCCAAACAGCTAAGAACCTTAGAGTGATCCTAACCAGGGTTCCAAAAGCACGCACAAATCGCTTGAGGAACAGTTTCTTCCCGCAGGCCACAAGACTCCTTAACATACACAAATAGTGTAGTAGCCGTACTGTACCGTACTGTAGCTGCTACCATTACGTATGTCTAACGTTTAATTGTATGTTTAATAAGGAATATGCTATTTGCACCCGTATGTCAAATACGCCGAATTTAAAACGCAGAGTTTAATTGTATGTTTAATAAGGAATATGCTATTTGCACCTATATGTCAAATACGCCGATAAAATGTTTAAGCACGGCTAAAGTATGCACAGGACATGTGCACCTATGTGCAGTGAATATGCCACTGTCTCTGACTTGTCTTATCACTATACTGCCTTATTGCTTGTTGTGTCTCTTGTTGTTTTTGCACTCATATGCCTACATTTGTACTATGTTGTGAACGGAGTCCACAGCACAAGAATTTCACACGTGATACCATGGAGTGACAATAAAAATCTTGAATCTTGAATCTTGAATCTTGAACCAGCTGTCTTGCTCGGCCTACATTGCTGCGACAGCATGCTCCTGTAGGTTCTCCTTGTACAACATCCGCCCGTTTCTCACAAGGGAAGCAACACAACTCCACGGAATTGATAAGTGGTCCACTCACTTATCAATTCCGCCTGGACTACTGCAACGTGCTTCTGGCTGGCCTTCCTGCCTCTGACATCCGACCGCTTCAGGTCATTCAGAACGCTGCAGCCTGTCTGGTATTCAACCAACCCAAATTCTCTCATGTCACTCCCCTCTTCCGGGACCTTCACTGGCTTCCCATCTTGGCATGCATCAAGTTCAAGACACTGGTACTGGCCTACAGGGCAGTACACTAGACAGCTCCTCTGTACCTACAATCTATGGTCAGGCTCCAAACCTCTCACCGCTCCCTCTGCTCCTCCACCAGTGCAGGACGCTTCGCCCCTCTTCCACTACGTGGGCTCAAAAGTCGCTCATCGGGACTCTTCTTGTTCCTGGCACCTCAATGGTGGAACGATCTCCCACCTTCGGTCAGGACGGCCGAATCACTGCCGATCTTTCGTCAAAGACTAAAAACAGACCTTGCCCTTCTTGAACTAACATCTTTCTCTCTCTCTCTCTCTCTCTCTCTCTCTCTCTAAAAAAAACTTTACCACTATTCCTTCAGAAGTTGTAGCTGTCATAGATTGTGTTGCATAGTTGATTTCTCTATTGTTGACAAAAATGTGTTATTGTAAGCAGTGTTGGGAACGTTACTTTAAAAAAGTAATTAGTTATAGTTACTCACTACTTGTTCCAAAAAGTAACTGAGTTAGTAACTGAATTACTCTATAATAAAAGTAACTAGTTACCAGGGAAAGTAACTATTTGCGTTATCTCCACCTTGAAAATGCCAAATTTTCATGGATTGCTGCAAACCTGAGGGTACCCTCACGGGCCCCTCGGGCCGACCAAAACGGGCCGAGGCCGGGCTTGTTTTTATTTATTTTTAATTAATAGGTCCGGGGTCGGCCGTTTCAATAATTCAATTAAATAATGGGTAACACTTTACAATAATGTACACAAATACTATAGTAGTTACTAGTAAACTAACCATTAACTAATAGCCAGTTAATGAGTAGCTAATGAAAAATTTGGCATTAGTCAATCACTAGTTAATCATAGTTAATGAGTAGGTAGTCATTAGTTAATGATTAGTGTCTAATTTCCTGAGTAGAGTAGTTAATCATTACCTAATGATTACTAAATGTCAGCTCGTGAATAGAGTAGTTAATCATTACTTAATGATTCCAAAATGTCAGTGCGTGAATGTATTAGTTAATCATTAGTTAATCTTTTTGTGTACCCTATTGTAAAGTGGTGCATCATACTCAGTAGTTTATGAATACTGAATCATTACCTGTCCATTAGTTACTCTTTTCGCACCCTAATATAAAGTGAAAGATATCCTTATCAAATAAACACTCCCTCCAGGTGAGATTCGAACCCTGAACCCCAAGATTGTTAAATTGTAAGTCTGGTTCTCTACCATCTGAGCTAACCAGCCTGTTATTTGGTAGAGCCATACTATAGGTCTGTAGAGTCAGAGACTAAGTATTATGTCCTATCCACATACTACTTTCTGTTCAAGTACTTATAGTTTTTAAGATATATTCCATCCAAATACTACTTCATGTCCAAGTACTTAGGTATGTTTCAGCCAAATACTACTTATGTCTAAGTACTTGTAAGTACTTGGACAGAAAGTAGTATTTGGGTGGAATATACCTTTAAACTATAATACTTGGTCTGAGGTTCTACATTCGATAGTATGGCACTAACAAGCAAAAGGCTGGTTAGCTCAGATGGTAGAGAACCAGACTTACAATTTAACAATCTTGGGGTTCAGGGTTCTAATCTCACCTGGAGGGAGTGTTTATTTGATAACGATATCTTTCACTTTATATTAGGGTGCGAAAAGAGTAACTAATGGACAGGTAATGATTCAGTATTCATAAACTACTGAGTATGATGCACCACTTTACAATAGGGTACACAAAAAGATTAACTAATGATTAACTAATACATTCATGCACTGACATTTTGGAATCATTAAGTAATGATTAACTACTCTATTCACGAGCTGACATTTAGTAATCATTAGGTAATGATTAACTACTCTACTCAGGAAATTAGATACTAATCATTAACTAATGACTACCTACTCATTAACTATGATTAACTAGTGATTGACTAATGCCAAATTTTTCATTAGCTACTCATTAACTGGCTATTAGTTAATGGTTAGTTTACTAGTAACTACTATAGTATTTGTGTACGTTATTGTAAAGTGTTACCAAATAAGGTTGTATTAGCGTACTCGCTTGATTTTACACAGCGGAGCACAGTCAGACAAAGAGGAGGAGTGCACAGACACTCCCCCATCCACACACAGACCCTCACTTGACGTTAGTAGCTGTAGACAGCTCCCGAAGAGAGATAGAGAGAGGTTTGTGCCGTGTCCGTCCATGTACAGCGAGCGGACAGCTCCCGAACACACAGAGAGAGAGAGTCAGACAGACAGAGAGAGGCTGCGCAGGACGGCCGCGCGGCGACGCAGCACGCGGAACAGAGAGGGAGAGAGATGTGTCATTATATCGTAATATTGGCTACGGGCTGTATCGGGCACGGGTCTGCATGTCACGGGCCGGGGAGGGCTCGGGCCGAAATTTCAGGCCCGCGCAGCTCTCTACTCCGGACGGAAGCTCCGGACTCGCCATTTCTGCTGCTTCCTCGAATCTGTTTGGTGTGTCTGTGTGTGTGTGTGTGTGTGTGTGTGTGTGTGTGTGTGTGTGTGTGTGTCGCCCGTGTCCTGACTCCTGGCTCGTGTGTAACACTGGCTCCGATTGGCTACCATGAAACACATGACTCTGCCTTAGCCAATCATAATCGTTTATCTCGTTATGTTAACCCACCCGGTCTCCTCACTTGACAACACTAGTGTAGGCTACGGGTAGTTTACTCAATCATTTCATAGTAACGCACCGCATTTAGCGTTCAGTAACGATAACGGCGTTGTAACGACGGAAACAGTAATTAGTTAGATTACCCCGTTACTGAAAAAATAACGGCGTTACCCAACGCCGTTCTTTTAAACGGCGTTATTCCAAACACTGATTGTAAGTCACTTTGGATAAAAACGTCTGCCAAATGACGTAATGTAATGTATATATGAATTGACCAACCACGGACCTCATTTGCATGATGCAACTCGTGGGGTGGTACATTTTGAACGAGGCACCAATGCACGTGGAGAGCCAGACTTCCGTAACAGCCCAGCCAATCAGAGGCTTGTGACAGGAATTCTTGTGGCAAAACCCGGACATTCTGACTTGTGATTCAGACGGTCCGGTGGGCAATCCCACAGTTTTCCAACTAAAACAGGGTCAGCACTGTTTTCAAAAGTATCCATTTTAGGCAGGGGGTAGTGGTAGTGGTAGTGGCAAGGCCGTGGAAGATCCTATACAACAGACTGACATTTGCCATCAGCAGGAAATTCTCGAATGTTAGAAAGTTATATTTCTTGATAATGTTACAGTAATGATAGCGGTTTTTTATCCAGGACCTTCAACGCTTGCTTGAATAGAGTAAAGAGTGGCTACGTCATTGTTTTATTGGCCTGGGACTATGTAGTGGCACAATAAGACAGATGTGATAAAATTAAAGAATGAAGATACAGTTTTGCCGCATCAGTGCTCAGCTGACCTCGAATGAATGAATAAATTGCCGAAGATTACGTTTGACAGTCCCTGCAGTTTTCTTTATGTGCTTTATGAAGGAGAGGTTGCTATCTAAAATAATACCCAGGTATTTAAACTCCTGGACAACCTCCACCCTCTGACCCTTAACAAAGATGTCGGGAGGGGGGGTGTTATTACGCCTTATAGAGAAATACATGTTCACTGTTTTAGCGACATTCAAGGTCAGGCAGGAGTCATTCAGCCACATAGCTAGCTTTTCCATAGCGACTGTGAGCACAGATGCAGCTTCCTGCTTGGAGTCAGCGGCCCCTATCGTTGCATCAGCGCTGTTTCTAGGCCGAGCGCCTGGCGCTGCGCAAATCAGTGGGCGTGGACCAGCGCACTTGCTATCTTGGTATCGGCGCTACACTCAGCCTCAACCATTATAACCACGCCTTTTAAGCGTAAAATTATGCATAGTCCGCTCATTGGAGAATTGCAGTAAAGAGACACACGCTTGCCTTTTAAGCTCCAATTCCTGGACAAATCCGGTAAAACCAGACAAAGCCAAGCGCTCTGCCGCCCCCCCCTCCCTTCATCCAGTCTGTCTATCTCCATATATAGGCTATTATTCCATATTATTATGCTTCTCAAACCAATCTAACTGCAGTTTAAATACTGCAAGCATGTAAATACCCTACACTATAGCAAGATCAAAGTGAAAAGAATGTTCTAAATGCATCAGCTAGAAAAATATAGCCTATTAGATTGGTGAAAGTTTGTCCAGAAAGATATCATTTTCTCTCGCCTGCTGCAGGAAGGATGATGCACATAAATATAGCCTACATTATGTAAAGTCATTGCATACATGTGTTTTTATTGTAAAACTAAATGTGAAGTAGGGCCAAGTTATTGGAGCGGACATCACAGTATAGCAGATGACAGTAGAAGCGCGTTCCGAAGCGCGTTCCGCTGTCACTTATCTAAATCACGTTAAATCGACAAGGGGTATATATAGGCCCAGGAGGACATATATGTTTCACATAGGGTGGTGTTTTCATTTCGATGTTTTATTTGGTCCAATATTGAAATGTTCTACAATTGGAGGTTGTGTTACCATTACACATTATTTAGATCCTCCCTTAATATAGGTTTTCGGCTCATTTGGTTGCTATTTAGTAGCGAAATGGAGAAGCACAATGCATGCTGGGACATTCACATTGCAGTGAACTTACAACTTATTTTTTCTATGGGACGTGTTGTGTCTGTCTGAGCGAGGGAGTCAGAGAGAGAGAGTCGTATTGTGCCTGTCAGACTGATATGAGCAAGAGAGAGGGAGTGACACAGAGAAGGGTGACAGAGGGGAGCCAGAGGAGTGCTCCGCGCAACCGGCGCACTGAATAGGCCTGCTTTTCAAAAGCGCAAAGCGCTAAATTTACGCCAGGTCGGAAGATATCAGTAGGCCGGTATTTAGCGCCGACACGCCTAGTCTCGCCCATTCTGGGACTGCGCCACGCCCATTCGGCCTAAAGCGCATTTGGCAGCGTAAAGCCATGTTGATATCTTCCCGAGGCAGGGGCAAGGCATGTTTTTTTGCGTTTAAGGCCCGTTTTAGCGCCGAAGGCCTGTGGGAGAATAGGGGCCAGCGTGTACATATATAGTCCAGGCATTTTACGCAAATATGTGGGTCAACCTCACACTAATTGCAACAAAACCAAACTCAACTGATTTTGTATCCTCAATATGTCCTCAATGAAGGAAAAAAAGTGTTAAGGAAATGTATGAAGGGAAAGTTTTGAAAATGACCTAAATATGATGGTAGCCTATGGAAGCCTTTTTTTTTTTTTTTTTTAATGTGCCATAAATCTCATCACTTATATCCTGTATGTGTTTTTTGCTTCAAGGAGAAAATAAAAAAAAAATAAAAAAGAAAAGAAAAGAAAATGTTAAAAAATAAATAAATAAACGTTTTTGGTAGCATCATATAGGTCATTTTCAAAAATTTCCCTTCATACATTTCCTTAACACTTTTTTTCCTTCATTGAGGACATATTGAGGATACAAAATCAGTTGAGTTTGGTTTTGTTGCAATTAGTGTGAGGTCAAGTGACATTTTTACTGGACTAATATGACCGTGTCTTCCGCGTACATTTGGACTCTCACATCTGTGCAGATGTGGGGGAGGTCATTTATGTACACACCGAAGAAGACAGGACCCAGGACCGAACCCTGGGGAACCCCCGTAGAGCAATCTAAAAGTGAGGAAGTATGACCATTGATTCTTGTACAGTGCTTTCTGTTGTTTAAGTAAGATGTCATCCACTTCATCGTATGGGTCGAGATGTTATGTTTGGAAAGTTTTGATAGCAGTACATTATGGTTGACTGTATCAAAAGCTTTTTTCAGGTATAGGAATATTGCACCTACTACACCTCCTTTGTCCAGCATGCTCTTTATTTCCTCTACAAAGTAACAGTTTGCTGTTTCAGTGGAGTGTTGAGGCCTGAAACCGAATTGCATAGGATGAAGTGGATGATGACTGGAGTTCAAGTGGGCTGTTAATTGGCATGCAACACCTTTTTCTATCACTTTTGAGAGGATGGGCAAGATGCTAATCGGTCTATAATTGCTTAGTTCTGAACAGTCGCCACTCTTAAAGATGGGAGAGATGACTGCCTATGACTGCCTATGAAAACCTATGAAAATAACCTATGAAAATATTCATTTGGGCTAGGAGGAGCTGGGTGGAAATGCCTCTGCTCGCCTTTCAATCCGGGGGCGGTGGCTGTCACCTGAAAGCACACCCCAAGACGGGAATGTGGCGGTGCTGCTTGACTGTGTGTGAAAGCAATTTCTGTGGTGAGGCTGCCGGCTTTGCGGGCCTGCTGAACTGCAATTTTGCGCGATCTGTGTGTGAAAGCGGCTATAGCCTACAGTGTGCTGTGCCAGTCATGCAGTTCATATTTTTCTATTGTGTTTCTATTTTCAATGAGACAGGCAAAGGACCTGTCTCAAACATAGACTGATATCACAAGATTGTGAAGAGTACAATGTACATGGCTATATAATTTGTAAAGAGTGTAAAGTGAAATATTGTATTAAGAGATGCATAGAGATAGCCTACATCAGTGGTTTCCAAACTTTTTGTGCCCAAGGCACACCAATGGCACGACAAAATCTCAAGGCACACCTATATAGCCTGTCTATCGGTGCAAAATAGCCTCTTTTACTCTTATGACTCTAAATGTTTTTTTATTTACTAATGTCAAATAAAATTTGACAAAATATATTACTCTAGGAATTAATTTGAAACTTTGCAAAATTACTACATCAAAGCAGCAACACACCCACTTTTTGTATAGTTTAAACTTTTAAGATATATTTGCAATTGCAATAATGGAAAATTCCAAGGCACACCTGGACTTGTCCTAAGGCACACCAGTGTGCCTAGGCACACCATTTGGGAACCGTTGGCCTACATTATGGCGTTGTTCTAACACAGAGAGACATTCAGTTAATATGGCGTTATTCTTTTAACACAGAAACATTCAGTTAGTTATTCTTCTAATACAGAAACATTCAGTTAATAAGGTGGTCTTCTAATGCCAGATAGACACATTTCAAAAGGTGTCCTTCAATCCCACAGTGACTGTTAAGGGTGTTACTAAACATTGAATTTGTGAATGTGATCAACCTTGTGGAAATTCTGTTTCTTATCCATTAGGTATCGAGTATCGTATCTGTATCGAGTATCATATCAGTATTGAGTATCGTGATACTGAACTTGGTATCGGTATCGAAGTCAAATTTTTGGTATCGTGACAACCCTACCAGCCAGACACTCTCCTGCGCGGGTACAGCGCGAAACGGAGTGAGTCGGGCAAGCGAGACTAGTGTGTGTGCGTGCGTGTGTGTGTGTGTGCAACCATCTGTATGAGCATATGTGTGTGTATAGAGTTTCCAGCCAGAGGGACGCTGAGATTCAGATTGACTTTAAAAGGTCACAAGTGAGACACACACACAACACGCACACACACACACTTTTAGACGGCTCTGTCCTTGGAGCTCCAGTTGTTCAGTGACCATCTGATCCTGGATCAGAGAGCAGGCCCACATCAAGGCACAGATACCTTACATAACCCTGATATACTATACCATTGGTTCCGACCACCGCCTGGTGGTCCGCCAGATAATTGATTTTTTTTTTACAGGCAGTTTTTACATATACACATTAACCCTGAGGAGTAGCCGGATTGTGCCGATTTTCGGAAATATTGCGATATTTGGGAAATATATTTTCTTTTTACATTTTCTTTCAGAGGCTGCAGTAGGCTCAGTTTTAAGCCAGAGTGAAGTTTCTGGTATCATATGAAATGAGAAGACCTAAGGAATCGATTTGTACCAACCAACCAACCAACCAACTAGCTTGTCAGGAAGGTAGCTAAATAACACCCCAAAGTTAGGCAAAAATTTGGCGAGGAAAAAAAACATTTTCAAAGGAATCCTCTTTTTCACAGCCTAATGTTGGCAGGTATGTGTGTCTCCGTTTTGAACCAGGTAATTGTTATTTACCCTTCTGCTGCTATTGCATAAATCAGAAGATTTTATTTTATGGGGGGGGGGGGAGGGTATACGCGGTGGAACTGGTCCCTGGGAAATTTGGTTTGGTACGTGTGGTACTTGGTCTGAAAAGTTTGGGAACCCCTGTACTATACTATAGACCCCTTATACAGCTTGTCAACATTGAGCTGCGCGCGCATCGTGTAGGCAAAAAGCCGTCAGCCCAGCATTGACAGACAGTGAGAACTGTGTAAAAGCCCTGCTGTCAGGACTGCTCTATGCCCATCTGCAACACACAGTTATATTTTAGTTTTAAAATGCAGTTCTCTGCTTACTACCACAGCTTATCGCCTAGTGATAAGCAATGTTATGCATCAAAATTAACGTTGTTTAATGGGACATGTCTTACAGACCCATACGCACTGGCGCTGTCAATTGGCCAAGCCTAGTGGCCGGCAATACATATCGTGCATTCCTTTATAACTGGGGATAGCGTAGATAATTATTCTGTAACTTGCAAAGATGTGAGGTCTCCAGACCATATTTCAAGCAGAAGGCCACTCATGCATAATCCGATCATCCCCTGACGACAGTCAAGTTCTAGCATAACGTGGTCATTCAAAGCCCTAGCATGACGCCTGCTATGACGTCAATTATGACGTCAGATAATCCTCATATATATAGCAAGGGTTCTACGTCACCTCTCTCTCTCTGGCCGATCATAGCAGCAGCTAGCTCTCAGCAGTCCATCTCCCTTGAAGCCGTCCTCCGAAGCGTTGTTTTGCACCAGATCTGCAGACCGAATCAGCACCCACAAGCCTTCTCTACCCGTGGATATTCCCCGCAGATCTCTCAACGTTCCCCACTCCATTCCTGGTATGTCGAGTTCCGAGCCAGAGCAGTCCATGGACTGTGACGACAGCTTAGACATCGGTTCCCTGTCCCGGACCGGCCACGGAGCGTACTTGCCTTCCGAGGTGTCTGACGAAGACGTTGGCGAAGCGACCGGACCACAGGCTGCCAGCATAGCCCCGACGAGAAGGCCCAGCGCGCGTTCCCGTGGCACGGGGCGCGCCACTGCGACGGCCCGTGGTAGGAGAGCAGAAGATGAAGCGCCGCGCCGTGGACGCCCAAGAACGCGTGCGAGCGTGCCGGAGGGAGAGGCCGCTCGGCGCGGACGTGCGAGAGGCCGCGGGCGAAGACCAGTAGAGGCAGCTGCCCCGAGAGCCGGGAGCCGCCGGGGAAATGCAGGCCGCGGGGCCGCCGCGAGACGCCACGTACTTCCTGGTCGCACTGACCTCCAGGCCGCCGCCCCGGAAGCGGAAGCGGCCCCATTCGTAGCTCCGCCGAGCCGACAGGGGTCGTCAAGAGCCATTCTGCTGTCCCTGCTAGATGCTAGCAGATCAGTAGAAGCTCGTCTGAGGGCCCTGGAACCCCCCCCCCCATTCCCCCCACGTTAGCCTCAGCCCAGCAGCAGCCGATCCTGCCCGGGCCATTAAGAGCCATCCTGCTGTCCCTGCTAGATGCTAAGAGATCAGTGGAGGCTCGCCTGAGGGCGCTGGAAATTCCCCCCCCCCATTTCCCCCACGCTCGCCTCAGCCCAGCCGGCTCAGCAGCCGATCCCGGCCCCGCCCAGCCGACGTGCTCCCCACCACCACACAACCCGCCCGGACAAATACCCTGGCATCCGCCACGCCCCCGGAGCACACCAAGCCCTCTCGGCTGGACCGGCTGCTGGACATGCCGCCCGCCGGCCCGGACGTCCAGGTGCAGCATTCCTGGAACAATGACGACCGCTCGCTCAACATCTTCGTCAAGGACGTCAACAAGCTGGTGCTCCACCGCCAACCTGTGGCGCAGAGCACGGACGCCATCCGCGGCCGGGTGGGCTACACGCAGGGACTGCACGTGTGGGAGATCAGCTGGGCCACGCGCCAGAGGGGGTCCCACGCCGTGGTCGGGGTGGCCACGGGCGACGCGCCGATGCATTCGGTGGGCTACACGGTCCTGGTGGGAAACAACACCGAGTCCTGGGGCTGGGACCTGGGCCGGTGTAAACTCTACCACGATGGCAAGAACCACGCGGGCAGAACCTACCCCGCCTTCCTGGAGCCCGACGACACCTTCATAATACCAGACTCGCTGTTAGTCGTCTTGGACATGGACGAGGGGATGTTACGTTTCATAGTGGACGGACATGACCTAGGGGTGGCGTTCGGACGACTTAAGGGCAGGAAGGTGTACCCCGCAGTGAGCGCCGTGTGGGGACACTGCGAAATACGAATCCGGTACATAAACGGACTCGATCCGGATCCCCTCCCTCTGATGGACCTGTGCAGGCGCTCTGTGCGGGCGGCTCTAGGAAGGGACCGCCTGAGCGGAATCCACGGACTGCCCCTGCCCGCCTCTCTCAAGAGCTACCTGCTCTACCAAGAACGGGGTTGACGACCACAGCACACCGAGCATACCCCGGAGGACCAGTCACCCGTGGATGCGAAAGGACCCATGAGGAAAGTATCAGTACTTCAGCATTTAAACGGGCAATCTACCAGTCCAGTAAAATCAGACGTATTCTCATCTCTTTAATACTCCGTCTGCCCGCAACGGCCCGCCCCACCAAACAGAAATACTGTCTTACATTGCTCTGAAAACACCACATGTACCGTAGGTGTCCCTCGTGCTTTGACTAAATAAAGCGAAGCTGACTGACAAGTTATTTGGCCTGTGATCTGACTATTCTATCCAGTGGGCATCTCAGCCTGCCCATTTCCGACGCCTAAGCGGAAATCGCTTTCTGGCAAATGGCCAGCGGGAGTCACAATAATAATAATAATAATAATAATAATAATAATAACAACAATAATAATAATAACCACGCAAGGGGCCATTCTAACACCCCTGGCCCATGGAGCTTGTCTGAGCATCAGCTAGAATGAGTGTTACTGCATAACTTTCAGACCGAAGCCAGACGGCCCAGGGAATGCTGACGTCTTTCCGTGTTAAGCTACCCGGTCTTAATACACCACTTCCTGTTCTTAACGAATTTCAAAGTAAAATGCCTCTGGCATTTCTTCAGAAGCAGAATCAGAATGACTTTAATGATCCCCGAGGGGAAATTGGGACAGGTTACAGTAGCTCGCTCACAGAACACACATAGCTTAAAATAAAATAAACAGTAGTAAATGCAATGCAAATGCAATATTAAGCAATAAGCAAAAAAAAAACACAACATAGCATAGAATAACTAGTAAATGCGCTAGAAGCAAAAATAAGTGGAATGTCTAAGTAGCAAAATACAAAATACGTCAGGTAAGTATACATTCCGTGTCAATTATCATTATTGCACCCTGACTATATTAAGTCGGCTTGCCCTATACGCTACACGTGGCTCAGCCAGGCACAGTTAACCTATCGGCTGGCTCAGTCTCAGGGAGACTGAGCGTCTCCGAGGTGCTCTTTTAAGAGAGGCATTAAATAGACCAATGGCCACAGGCAGGAATGATTTCCTGTGCCTCTCCGTACTGCATCTAGGTGGAATCAGTCTCTCACTGAACGTACTCCCGTGTTCGACTAGCACGCCGTGGAGTGGGTGCGAGTCATTGTTCATGATGGAGCGTAGCCTGGACAACGTTCTCTTCTCTGACACCGCAGTCAGAGAGCCCAGATCCAGCCCCACAATGTCCCTGGCCTTACGGATCAGTTGTTGAGTCGTTGGCATCCGCTGCCCTCAGCCTGCTGCCCCAGCACACAATAGCATACAGGAAGGCACTAGCCCCCCTTCTGCCCCTTCTCGTCCATGGCTCACTACGTCAAGCTCAGGCCTCCGACCGGCCCCTCGGCTCCCCTGTTCCTCATCGCACCCTGTCACCACATGACAAGATCCTGGTTCACCCTGCACCTCAAGCAGACGCTCCAGCAATGCAACCTCCCGACGAAGAACTACTCCAGCCACTCCTTCAGGATCGGAGCGGCCACCTCGGCCGCCGAGCAAGGAGTGTCCTCCGCCTCCCTCCAGCAAATGGGCCGCTGGTCCTCATCGGCATTCTCCAGCTACATCCGCCCGGAGCAGGCGGCCATACTGGTGGCCCAAAGAACCCTCCTCCCTTAATCGGTGAGCATGGCAACGAACAGTGTCCCGGACTTTAAAATGTCTCGTTGGTGGCGGCTCCCCGTAAGCATGGCGCCCAGTAAGGCGCAGTAAATTCCCCGGCTCATTTTTGGGGGGGGATAGAGAAAGAGAGAGTCGGAGAAAGTCAGGGTAGTTGCGCCAAGGCAGCCAAGTAGGCCAAGCCGGGAAGCGCCAAGTCAAACATTAATGTACCAAGATCAAAGGCCCGACCGAGTTGGGAGCGCCAGCCGCAAATAGCTTGTAAGTCGCTAAAAAGGTCGAAGGCCGGAAAAGTACAATCGCGAAGCGCCAAGGCGGCCAGGTGAGCCAAGCTGGGAAGCGCTATCGCGAGGTGCCCGACCGAGTTGGGAGCGCCAGCCGCAAATAGCTTGTAAGTCGCTAAAAAGGTTGAAGGCAGGAGAAGTACGTACCAAGATCGAAGGCCCGACCGAGTTGGGAGCGCCAGCCGCAAATAGCTTGTAAGTCGCTAAAAAGGTCGAAGGCAGGAAAAGTACGTACCAAGATCGAAGGCCCGACCGAGTTGGGAGCGCCAGCCGCAAATAGCTTGTAAGTCGCTAAAAAGGTCGAAGGCAGGAAAAGTACGTACCAAGATCGAAGGCCCGACCGAGTTGGGAGCGCCAGCCGCAAATAGCTTGTAATTCGCTAAAAAGGTCGAAGGCAGGAAAAGTACGTACCAAGATCGAAGGCCCGACCGAGTTGGGAGCGCCAGCCGCAAATAGCTTGTAAGTCGCTAAAAAGGTCGAAGGCCGGAAAAGTACAATCGCGAAGCGCCAAGGCGGCCAGGTGAGCCAAGCTGGGAAGCGCTATCGCGAGGTGCCCGACCGAGTTGGGAGCGCCAGCCGCAAATAGCTGTAAGTCGCTAAAAAGGTTGAAGGCCAGAAAAGTACAATCAACTACCGGCGCCTGCAGATCTCAATTAACCTCCGGTAATCAGATCTTCCTTTTGGGGGATCTCCTAGCCTATGCAGGTGCCCTCCTCTTGCCTCAAGAGCAGCGCCACTGGCCAATGGAGTCATGCGCCAAAGTATTTGCCATGCACGCCGATTGCTAAATAAAGTTTGTCAAATCCTACCAACTGGCCTCTCATGATTGAAGTGAGGTCTCCAGACCATATTTCAAGCAGAAGGCCACTCATGCATAATCCGATCATCCCCTGACGACAGTCAAGTTCTAGCATAACGTGGTCATTCAAAGCCCTAGCATGACGCCTGCTATGACGTCAAATATGACGTCAGATAATCCTCATATATATAGCAAGGGTTCTACGTCACCTCTCTCTCTCTGGCCGATCATAGCAGCAGCTAGCTCTCAGCAGTCCATCTCCCTTGAAGCCGTCCTCCGAAGCGTTGTTTTGCCCCACCCACCTCCCCAGTCCGCCACCAACGAGTCTTGACTCCTGATCCCCCACGGGGGGGGGATCTCCTAGCCTATGCAGGTGCCCTCCTCTTGCCTCAAGAGCAGCACCACTGGCCAATGGAGTCATGCGCCAAAGTATTTGCCATGCACGCCGATTGCTAAATAAAGTTTGTCAAATCCTACCAACTGGCCTCTCATGATTGAAATATTGTTATGTTGATAATGCTCACAACTCAATGACATTATGTAACGTTACTTGGTCGTTAACTAACCGAGCGATGAGCAGCCTACAGTTTCAGGCAGCTTACCTGATTATGAAGAGCACTACAAAGTCGGGCATTTTTAATGATGTCCTCGTTCCAATCAGTTCAACTTAATAATGACATTATTTAACGTTACTTGGTTGTTAACTAACCGAGCGATGTGGCTGTTACTAGCAGCCTACTACAGTTTACCTGATATGAAATGAGCGAGCACTGCAAAGTTGGGCATTTTTAACGATTTCCTCTTTCGGCTTGCAACCAAAGACACCTACGGTTAGCATTAAAAGCAGTATGAGTTGACGGGATTCGGTAAAACTTTACTCCTTGCTTTGTTGATAGTGTAACAGACTGTTCAGTGTTGTGTTGTGTTCTATTGCGTGTGTGCGAGGCTGTGTATGTTCCCTCGAGTTGCGTAGAACAGGATATGTGGGGAAAAGCTTGTTATAACCTTACAGCCTGCCTCTATCGTTTATTATTTTATTAACCAAGAATGAATAGGTGGACCCGAATACTCTGCTACAATAGCTTTCCGATTCTGGCATCGCACTGCACAACACGAAGACATATCTAGCTCGAATAGTTTTCGGGCCACTGGAAAACTACTTGACAGGGCTGCGCGGAGTCTGTCTTTCTGCCTCCGTCTTGCGCATCTGACGCTGCTTGTTGTCATTGTGGGGGTCTATACTACACTATGGTATACTATAGCAGTGCTTCTCAACTGGTCTAGCCTCATGGCCCATGCACATTTTTCCTTGACATGACATGTTTGGTACCAATGGATGCCTAGCAGGGCCGTGCCAAGACCCTTAGAGGGGCAGGGGCTCAAAATTTAAAAAAGGGCGCAACACCGCGGCGCGGGGCGGTTTCACTGTTTGTTATTTATTGTTATAAGTTCTTCTTGAAGGGTGCTGGGGATGCCTATATATATATATTAGGGCTGTCAAACGATTAATTTTCTTAATCGCGATTAATCGTGGGATTAACTATAGTTAATCGCGATTAATTGCATCTTTGTATCGCATGTTTAAAATGCCATTATTTTGCATTGCAAAGCATTTTTAATTAGATATTAATAATTCTTACCAGTGTGTCGTGATTGGGAATCAAATGAATGCAAATAAATGTACTTTGTGATCTTGAATTTTAGATTTATTTTCAATTCAATAGAAGTGCAATGTAGACAGGAGGTCACAAAATGTCTACAAAATGCATCTTGAATAGAAAATAAATGCACAATAATTGTAAACACTCCAGAACCGATACTTCCGGCGGCGGCGCTGTGGAGCAGTCGAAACCCAAAATGACACAGCCGAAGAAGGCTGTATCTGAGCTAAAAAACTTTGGCAATTCCATGTGAATAATGGCTCGGTATTGGAAACTGTGTATTGATAACGTGTATATCGCGTGAAGCCATTGGAGCCGACCTTCCAGTGGTTAGAGTACCCGCGCATCCGAGACTCTGAAGGAAGAATGAGTGATGAATGAGTCTCGCGCTAGCTAGCTGGCTGCTAGCTGGCCGCTAGCTGCTCTGGTATGCTTAGCTCTTAGGTGATAGCTCAAACTTGATGTACTTCGGTGATATTTTAATTCCGTTTTACACAAGGTGCAAACTACTGCTCTTGACTTGTCCACTGTGCCATTTGGGTGTTATTTAAAGTAAAACGAGCCATTTAGAAGCGCATTGCTGTCTTTAAGTCTTCCATGCCTCCACAGGCAGAAGACAGGAAACGGCTGCGAACGGCTTGACTACAAGTACGGGTGCAACGAAGGGACAAAATATATCATACAGTATATACCTCACATAACCCTGATATACTATACTTATACCATACTATATTATACTATACTATACCCAACTATATCATACAGTATATACCTCACATAACCCTGATATACTATACTTATACCATACTATATTATACTATACTATACCCAACTATATCATACAGTATATACCTCACATAACCCTGATATACTATACTTATACCATACTATATTATACTATACTATACCCAACTATATCATACAGTATATACCTCACATAACCCTGATATACTATACTATACTTATACCATACTATATTATACTATACTATACCCAACTATATCATACAGTATATACCTCACATAACCCTGATATACTATACTATACTTATACCATACTATATTATACTATACTATACCCAACTATATCATACAGTATATACCTCACATAACCCTGATATACTATACTATACTTATACCATACTATATTATACTATACTATACCCAACTATATCATACAGTATATACCTCACATAACCCTGATATACTATACTATACTTATACCATACTATATTATACTATACTATACCCAACTATATCATACAGTATATACCTCACATAACCCTGATATACTATACTATACTTATACCATACTATATTATACTATACTATACCCAACTATATCATACAGTATATACCTCACATAACCCTGATATACTATACTATACTTATACCATACTATATTATACTATACTATACCCAACTATATCATACAGTATATACCTCACATAACCCTGATATACTATACTATACTTATACCATACTATATTATACTATACTATACTATACCCAACTATATCATACAGTATATACCTCACATAACCCTGATATACTATACTATACTTATACCATACTATATTATACTATACTATACCCAACTATATCATACAGTATATACCTCACATAACCCTGATATACTATACTATACTTATACCATACTATATTATACTATACTATACCCAACTATATCATACAGTATATACCTCACATAACCCTGATATACTATACTATACTTATACCATACTATATTATACTATACTATACCCAACTATATCATACAGTATATACCTCACATAACCCTGATATACTATACTATACTTATACCATACTATATTATACTATACTATACCCAACTATATCATACAGTATATACCTCACATAACCCTGATATACTATACTATACTTATACCATACTATATTATACTATACTATACCCAACTATATCATACAGTATATACCTCACATAACCCTGATATACTATACTATACTTATACCATACTATATTATACTATACTATACCCAACTATATCATACAGTATATACCTCACATAACCCTGATATACTATACTATACTTATACCATACTATATTATACTATACTATACCCAACTATATCATACAGTATATACCTCACATAACCCTGATATACTATACTTATACCATACTATATTATACTATACTATACCCAACTATATCATACAGTATATACCTCACATAACCCTGATATACTATACTATACTTATACCATACTATATTATACTATACTATACCCAACTATATCATACAGTATATACCTCACATAAGCCTGTCGTCAACTACGACACATTTCCTAATTGGACCGGTTACATCATCCAATATGACACAGTTCCTGATTGGACCGGTTCGCTGTGGGCAGCTGGAAGTTGAGACTGATACTGGTTTTAGCCAGGCTAGCAGGCGATGATGTCAGCTGGTTCAGAATGCAGAGTGGTTTGTATTGCGTAACTCTTATCAGATAAGACGCCCCCTGCAGGCTGACCACAGATCACACAGCAGATTACAGTCAGACCAACACACATACTGTAACACGCTTCCTGTGTATGTGTGTGTGTGTGTGTGTGTGCACATGCACATGCACACGCACACGCATGCATTTGTGTGTGTGTGTGTGTGTGTGTGACGTTCTTGCAGGACTCTGAACTCTCGCTGAACTGTCTGAGGGAACAGAGTGATTTGCGGTCAGACTGAAAACACAACTCGCCATAAAGCAGCTAAACACTCGACTTTACTGCTGCTGCAAACCACAGGCACACCAGACAGAGAGAGAGAGAGACAGACAGAGAGATTTAAAAAAGAAAAGAAAACCGTTATTAACTTAATCCCCGCCAGAGTTTCAAAGGAAAAGTCGCCAGCCACCGCCAGGGTTTTCCATCATTTTAACTAATAGTCCAAGAACCACAGAATATTTTCTTCTATAGCTATGTAAACACTGAATATCCCAAAAGAAAGAAGAGAGCCTCTACTTTCATAGTGGATTTTCTTTTTATTCTACCTTAACCGTTATTTAGTTATCAACACTTGAATGTAGGTAGTGTTCAGTGTTCAAAATGCATTTATGAAAGAACCGAATCGCATGTCTCTGATGGCGGATACATGGCTGGTGTGGTGTTATACCAGACTATATATGCAGCCCATGATTTGGTTTCCCTTTCTGGCCAAACATGCCCCTGTTCGCAATCTTTTGGTTGCACCTGTGTTTACCGTGCCTTTTAGACACAAAATGGCTGCTGTGAAAAAGGCCCATTGGTCATCATTAAAGGATAAGTTCACCCAAAAATTTAAATTCAGTCATTATCTACTCTAGAGCAGAGTCCTGCACCGGGTCGGGGTTCCGCGGGGCCCCGCCGGGTACCCGCAAAAAAACGCGGGGGGCGGGTAAAAAATACACTTCTGTAAATTGGTGGGTCGGGCGGCGGGTAAAAAATAATAAATGCGGACGGGCGGCGGGTGGAACAACGACAACGTATGAGCCTTGTATGTTTTTCTGTTGCACTCAGATGGAGGCAGGGGGTGTGTCTGGCAGGGGGGGTGTGTCTGGCAGGGGGGTGTCTGGCAGCTGGTCTGACTCGAACAGGAGAAAAGTTTCTGACGCACGTTTCCGCAGTTTGTTTACATAACCGGCATCGTTTCAAGTATGCGCATACTGTGCAATGTGTGACGCTATATGGACTGCACAAAACATTCAAAACTCAGCTGCGGTCAAGGTGATTGATTGGAGACAATACGAGTCGGACAGATAATATAGTAGGCTAACGTTAGCTTCCAGTCAAACATACACACTGGCTGTTTTCATAGCAACAGGCAACAACATGTCATGGATGGATAGCGTGACAGTGGAGAGGTCTCATCCCAACGTGGTTTTACGTTCCTCCAACAGCAATCATAAAGGCAGTATGGATTATACCGGACATATTGGAAATAGCTGGTAAGTCACTTTGCTTGCTGTAACTGTCTGTGTGTCTGATAGCAGAGCTATCCAGCTGGTTAGTGAGCTAGCAGCAGCTGCTAAAAGCTAATTAACGTACATCAGCTGACGAGTCTTGGCCAGAAAGACTGCTGTTCGCCTCTCGTGTGAAACGGTGGCAGTTTCGTTAGGTTCACTACAAAATGTTTGCACTGCAGATTAACAGTTATTATATATATGCGGTTCCGGGTCGGGGGGCGGGTCTCATGTCTGCGGGGCGGGGTGGGTTGCGGTACTGATTGATCATATGTGCGGGTTCGCGGAGCGGGGTCGGTACTGCACGTCGCGGGGCCGGGCGGAACCGGGTCTTGAAAATCAGACCCGCGCAGGACTCTGCTCTAGAGTCCTCAAAGGTCCTAAAAATTAAATTCCGACCCAACCCTAGTAAGTTGAAGCCCGAGCCCGGCCCGACCAATTAGCATAAATTGTCAGCGTGACAGGTTCCGTCAGGCTCGGGCTGAAACTGAGAACTGTGTGTAAGCATGGAAGAGAGAGAGAGAATAGAGAGCGTATCAATCTGGCCTACTGTAAATACATTAAAAAATAAAATAAAAATGTGCTCAGCCGGACCCAGGAACTGAAAACTAATCTACTCACCTCCATGCCGACGGAAGGACACGTGATGTTTTTTTGTCCACGAAACAGTCCTTTTTTCAGCTAAAAACAGCGTGTAAATTATGTCTTTTCAAGTCAACTTGGCATTTCAGGGATTATTATTATTATTGTTGAATTAATGAATGCATTTTATTTTCGTGTCTAGTCATTTACATGACCCATCCCTCATGGGATTATTCAGACACATTAGTATTATTATTATTGTTGTTGTTGTTGTTGTTGTTGTTGTTGTTGTTGTTGTTATTTTTTGTTATTTTGCATGTTTTTAGCGGGGGGTTCCTATCTGGAGGAAACCCCAGGGGAGCACGGGGAGAACATGCAAACTCCGCAAAGAAAGGCCCTTTTGACGAGCCCACCTGGGCAGTAGGCACTGAGGACATGGGGATGGGGACACACCCTCAGCGCCCACAGTCCAAGCGGGAATTGAACCCAGGACCTTCTTGCTGTGAGGTGACAGCGCTACCACAGCCCCACCCTACCATTAGGAGAATTGTGCCACGGTGTTTTGCAGTGAATGCTTTGTGGACTAAAAAACTTCACCTGTGCTTCCATCAGCATGGGGATGAGTAGATAATGACTGAATTTTCATTTTTGGGTGAAGTGTTCCTTTAAGGTGAATGAAGGAGTTTAAAGAGCTTTGGAATCAGGGACCTGCCAGAGAGAAACAAACCACTCCATTCATACAGGTCAGCTTATACACACACACATGCACGCACACACACGCACATGTGCACACACACGCATGCACGCACACACACACTAAACCTTATGACTGCGCTGAGCAGCTAACGGGAGTCAGACGGGTTATTATGGGATGTCAGCTGGGACAAAACCTTGTTTTATGATTTGATCCTGCTCCACCTGGAACAGATACACACACACACACACACACACCACAGCTTGGCTCAGACAGTTATTCAGGAGGTGAGTTGAGGTCAGGGGGAGCAGATTAACTCCTTGTCTCCTGGAGGGTAAAAAGCAGCCCCCAGGAACTAGCCTGTTGTTGCAGTTAACCTTTTCTTGACATGGGATGGGAAGTTATTTTAGATTGAGGAATGGGGTAACTTGCGGCCCGCCAGGCGCAGACCATGCAAAAATCTGACTTACGGTGTGAGTTAATAAATAAAGACAATTAGCCTACTTTCTTTCTTTGATGGGGCGGTAAGAGACCTGGATAATAGGTAGGGGGCACTGGCCTAGGCTGCCGTACAGACTATTGATGCTGCAATATATAAGTTAGATGACGTCCCGCACACTTAAAGGATGGCTTTACCAATTATCAACCCACTTTGTATCATAATCTCGGTAATATAAGCACATGGGCAGTGTTTACCTTCTCTCTCTGTTTTCCTCAAGGAGAAAAACACTCGCTTTCTCTGCCTGCAGAAGCTCCGCCCCTCTCATCCTTTAAACAGGTGCACAGTGTGAACCTAGAATAACCACACAGACTAGAGCAGTGACTTTAAAGCCAACATTTAATGAAGCATAAAAAGGTTAAGCACCAGTATTAACATACAGACATTATATACACACACGTCAGTAACAGCTGCATATATGATAATGTACATGTGTAACGCTGATACCATTGGGCGAGTACAGAGCAGCCTGTTGGTTCAAATCAGGATTGGGGGTCAATTCACTTTCGGTTGAAGAGTTTGCTCATTAAATCACACCAGAGGCAAAATGTAAGCCAAAATGGCGGACCCACCAAGTGAGAGCTGAGCCAGACTGACGGTCTTGACAGAAAGACAGTGTGTGACAGCTGAAGAGTTTTCAAAGGCTTTTAGAGCTTTCAAAGAGCTATTTATATCTATAGCATGTAAACACTGGACTGGAATAGACACAAAGGGTTTAGAAAGCTTCCAGCAATTATTTTCCGACCTGCATGCCAAACTCCAAGAATGTCTTGGTCAGCTGTAAACCCACAAACAATGCGGTCAAAACACCTGAAAGGTTCTATTATCCAGTTTATGGATGGAATAAATTACTCAGCTCTTTGTAAATGAAATGCTTTGATTGATGAAATAAAAAGTTAATTGACCCGAATCCTGTTTTAAATGCTTCAAAGCACATCAGACTGTCTATAAATCTTTTGGAACTGTCGCTCTGCACCGCTCCACCTCCAAACAGTACCGTCACCATGTGTGCTGTCCATTAACGTACCAAGCAAATATATTAGGTTTTAAATAGCTTTCATCCAAAACAACGTAAACTGGGACCATTTTATAAGAACAGTAGCATTTACAAATATGAGTGTGCTGCGTGTGGTGCGCTTTAAAAGGTTAAAGTTCAAATGACAATAAATACAAAACAAGGCTACTACAAACAGCCCAGCGTCTGTCCTGTCCGTTTGTCTCAAAGTGCAGGGAGATAAGGAGATAACTGCAGGCCATGTAGGCCAGGGTTTCACACCTGTAACCTCACAAGAGGTACGAGCCTCCGAAGAACCTCTGAAGAACCCTATGAAGGTACCACTCCTACCAGACACTTGGGAACATGGTCCTAAACTGGTTTCTCTTTTCAGGCCCTACAGACAACCATGTTTACATCACTCGGCCTAGGCATTTGTTGGGCCGAGAGACAGAGAGACAGAGGGGGGGTGGGGGCAGAGAGCAACTAGAGAGCGACAGAGAGACACGAGACAGAGAGGAGAGACTAACTGTCTCTCCATGTGATAGAGAAGCCATATGTAGCATTTTATAATGAATTTTTTACTGTACCTAGACTGTGGATATAGTTAATGAAATATTTGAATATCAATAGCCGTATTCAGACTTGAGTTGAAATGAAAAATTGAGAGAGAGAGAGGGAGGAGAGTTAATGTGATAAGCCAGAAGCCAGATTTAGTGTTTTTATAACGATTTTTTACTCTACCCAGACCCCAGACTGTGAATATAGTTAATGAAATATTTACCGGTATATCAATAAATCAGACTGAGTTTAAATGAAAAATGGACGACTAGAGAGAGTGACACCAGGGAGAGGCTGTAGCGGGCTTAGTTTTAAAGCCAGAGTGACGTTTCTGGTAGCATATGAAACTAGATGACCTAAGTCCTAAGGCATCCATTGGTACCATTCCATGCTAGCTTGCCGGGAAGGGGGCCAAATAACACTCCAAAGTTTGCCAAGGTTTTGCGAGGGAAAAATATTTTCAAAGTGGTCTGACCTCTCACCTCAAGATACCTCAATGGAAATAGGTTAGGTACCTACGAGGCTCCCCTTTACAGATAAGGTAGAATTTTTTTAGATGGGTTCACACTAGCATTTTTCAACAAGACAGCATCAAAAGATCACATCAGTGGGTGGGGGGGGGGGGGTTGCTGATACCCCAGAAAATCTCCCTTCACAGCCTAATGTTGGGAGATATGAGTTAACTTAATTCAGCTACTGTGAGTGTTGCCTGCAGTTCAGATAGGTTTTTACTTTTGGAATGTGTTAATGGCTAGGCTAACTGCTGAAACAGATTTTTCAGCAGTTAGCCTACATTAAGCCAGTATAATTAAGCGCTGTCTGACCGGGTCCTTCTGAAAACCTGTTTTGAAAGCAGGGGTACAGACGACCCCATCCTGTTCGTGTAACCATATCTGTCCCGCTTTGATTTATGATGCTAAGGAAGTAACCATGGTAACAGACAACAAAATATGGCTGTTTCCATTTCTTGGCTCAATTGCTTTCAGACTGACGGGATTGCTTTCAAGCCAGTCGAGCTAAGAGTGGCTCTGTCAAAAGTCACTGAGACAAGGATGGAAATGCACAGTGTTTCAAAACAAGCCAGCCAGGTGGACCCAGTGGACACAGGATCTGATGTCACAATCTCTTCTGCCAGGATAGATCAATTGATTCCAGAAGATGTCGAAAAATCCAAAATCAATTTCAAGCAAATCATTAGAAATTATATTATTTTATAGGCAAAGACCTTGAGATCCATAATGACTTGTTAGGAGTACATGTCGCTTTCTTCCAGGATAACTGTAACCATAACTACAGTAACAGACTGTAGTTAGAGAGTAAAGAGGCTCGGGTTGGTTTAGGTGTCAATGTAGAATTACGTTTTATCCACTTCATTAGTGTGCCATGCAGTACTCAAACTGTCACAGAACTGCATGTTTCTCCATTAGGTTTGGTTCACAGTTGGTTTGGTTGAGGTCCACATCCTGGTACTGTAAAGGCACCAAACAGGTCGGGGTTCTGTAGGCAGGGTGACAAACTGCTTTTTGCTCCACAAATAAGCAGAGCTGCTCACTGACGACGTTTACACACAGTAAATATCTTATTCTGAAAAAGACAATATCCCTACTACGCTGTTTACATGGCTAATGAAAATGAATATTCCACTAATATTCCCGTCTAATGTCAGTGTTTTGCGATATTTGTGCATATCCAAAAACCTGTTGCTATCCAAGTCTTTCATAATGGTTAAAAGTACTGTAGATGTGTTTCTCCTTCTGACTAGAAATGTGGGCTTTTATTTTAGCCAGCATATCTGGCTAGTTGGTTTGTTTACAACACACACATACTGTAGCTGGCCATAAACAGGCAAGAGGCTGTGTGTCGCAAACTGCGGTCAAAACCTACATTGAGACGGATACTGTATTCCCAATGAGCTCTTTACATGTCCAAAGAATGCTCAGAAAACCGAATAATATCAGCATATCCCACGTCTTAAACGGAAAATGCTACATTCGGAATAAGGCCTAACAGAATATCCAAACGGAATATGCTGTTTACATGACCCGTATCAAATTTGGAATATTGTCATATTCGGAATAATAGTGTAATATTAGTGTGCCTGTAAACGTAGTGAGTGTTCCAATGGAAAACAAGTATCAAAGTACTGATACTGCAATCTGGGCACCCAGAGTCTATCAGTATGATGATGAATATGACTCTCGGAAGCTTTTTTTTGCAACAGCGCTGCCACCATTTTGGCTTGAAAAACACCTCCTTGCCCCAATGGGACCACAGCAGAACGTTAATCAGAACCATGACAGCCAATCAGACATAGCCTAGTCTCCAAAATGGCGGATTTGCTTTGCGGTGATGTTGCAATGGAACAACCTATTGACTGTCAATGGAAGTTCTTTGACAGTACTGACACTGGGTCCAGTGAGGTGGTGTTGGGGTGGGAAAGCCGTTGTTCCTGACTCACACGGTAGTCATGAGTTTGAGCGAGCCGGACCTGAACCTCAGGATCTTCTTCTTCAGGTTGTGAGAAGCTTTGATCTTCACGAAGGCCTTGGCCTGAGTCGGGGTAAAGTCCCGCCCACCCGGCCCGGTCCCAGCCTGGCCCCGCCCCTTGCCTGTGGCTCCGCCCCCTCCACTCTCCTCTGAGTCGCCACTGCCACCACTCTCGCCATCGGACTCTTCGCTCAGGCTGGACTCACTGTCTCCAAAGCGGTTGGCGGTGTAGTTGGACCTCTCATCCTCGCTGGTGTCCACGATGGTGGAGTGGAAGAGTGAGGCGCACTCGGCCGAATACTCTGAGTCACTCCCCGCCACGTAGGCATACGGGCTGCCGAGCTGCTCACCTGAAGGGAGGTGTGTGCCGCCGGCCGTCTGGCTCAGCAGCTCCCTCCTCTGACGACGCTGAGCGCGCCTGAACGCCTCATCGTACGGCACCTCCGTGATCGCCCGAAGCCTCCGATAATCATTCCGTTTGTACCTGGGTTTGGCCACGACCACGACCGGCTCGCGTCCGCGGTGATGATGGTTTCCGTGGTGATGGCTGCCGCTGTAGTGGCGGTGGCTTCTGTGGTGATGTTGCCTGGTCATGTTGCAGCGGCCGCTGGTGACACTGGTCACAGTCGAAGCGGCGTGTTGGTCCAGGACTTGGCCCTCTGGGATGGATGCGGGGATGCGTTTGTTTCTGGAGGCGGATGCGCTGGGCGCACCGCCAGATGCTCTTTTAGAGGCTCTGTAGTGTGTGGAGGCTGCGCCCTCTGAGAGGCGGGACGTCCTGGATGTGGACCCGTGGTTCTGTCTCTCTGATGCCGGCTCACCCAGCTCAGAAGCCCAACCCGCCTTCCCCGCCGGGGCGTTCTTCACCTTGACGACCTTCACGTTCTTGCCGCCGGCCTTCCGCAGCTTGACGTTCTGCCGCTGCCCAGGGATGTACTCGGTGTTGACCATGTGACCCCCCCTTCCTCCTTCATCCTGGCTCTGGGAGGAGGAGCCTATGCTGATGAGCTCCAGCACCGACCTATCACCTTTCCCTGTTTGGCCGGATGGGACGGGCTTGGGGCTCTTTTTGGGCATGGCCGACTGAGTTTTGACGATCTGAGGTGATCTGAGAGGAGGCTCCTGGCCTGGGGGACAACATGGCTGCTTGGTTTGTTTAGGGGAGGAGTTGGCCTTGGGAATGCCGAGCTCCTGGTAATCCTTCGCTGTGGATGGGCCTTTCTTTTTCAGCAGACTGTTCGTGTTCATGTGACCGTTGCTGCTGACAGAGAAGTCATGTTGGACGCTGTTATTTAGAGGGTATCCATTACTGACAGAGTAGCCATTCTGACTATTTGCCAAGTCACTGTTGTTCATCTGGAAGCCATTTTGTACCATGTCACTGTTAGCAGGGAAGCTATTTTGGGTCTGGCAGTTGCCGCTGTCTGGCTCCTCCCGTCTGCTCTCCACAGACCACTGCCTCTGAGGGGAGGAGGAGGCTCCGCAGGCCAGCTGGGAGGGTCTCAGCTCAGACCCCCTCAGAGTACCCAAACCAGGACCCTGTGTAATCCCCAGACCAGGACACAGACTGGCCTGCCTCCCACACAGACTGGCCTGCCTCAGGACGCTCTTGGTGGGGTCGGTGTTGATGCTGGTTCTGGGCCGGCTGGTTCTGATAGGTGCCACCCTGCGCTGCAGCAGGCCGTAGATGTAACCGTCCAGACGCTTGTGGAGAGGAGTCAGGGAGGAAGAGGAGGAGACCGGCCAGGAGGAGCTTTGAGGTACCAGAGGAACCGAGGGAACCAAGGTGAGAAGAGGGAGAGGTTCTGGTTTTAGTCCTTCCACACAAGTTCCCCCGCTTTTTGCCAGTCCCTCGTCTTTGCCGCTGCCTCCGCCCCCCAGTGTCTGGAAGAAGGCGGGGCTGTGGACGGCAACGGCGTGTAGTGGGCTCGGGTAGCGGTACACATCGCTGCCGCTCCGGGCCATCAGAGGGCAGTGGAACCTGGACTGGGCGTCGGCCGTGGGGAGGACAAGGGCGGGGGGGTGCGGGGCGGAGACCGAGCGACGGACCGTCCCGGAAGAAGACTGGTCATCCCAAAGTCCTCCAACCACACCTTCACACTCCAGACAGCTCATCCGCTCATCTGGAGAGAGAGAGAGAATGTTGTATATTGTATATTTACATTTTATATTTTGTTTGTTGTGACATTAGTTTTGCTTCTTCAAGGTTTGAAACGTCTCACTTTGGGAACAGACCTCTCTGGTCCCAATTCAGTTTTAAATTCCTTCTCAACCTGACAACAGTCTATCGCTGCCTGTGCTCTTACCTACTGTAGCTAAACTGTTCACAGTGAGTTAGCAACTTACGAAGAACGCTAGTTTGAGTACTGTAGCCTTCATCTACGCATCCTCTTCTAGAAGAGAGGATTTTTCAGTACCGTACCTTCACGCTGAAGGAACTTGGAGTAACCCCCTTTTTCCTAGCAGGATTGCTCACCGGCGTGAGATTGTCGAGATACAAGCTATCGTCACCTTTGTGAAGTTTAAACCATCTTTTGACAATTTGGGTTTACTTCCTGGAACAGTAGAAACTTCATCTATCGTTTCACCTTTGGAACACCAGAGTTTTGGGACGATAAAACCTTTTCTGCAGAATTGGTGTTATTTCCTGGAGAAACTAACAACAACTTTCATCCGCCCCGCATCTGGAGTTTTATCGATATGGCTGGCACTAGCCATGCACCGCTACTCAGGCGCGGACTGCATAATCGGGCACGTCGGGCAAATGCCCGGTGGCCTAACTGCGGGCATTTTTTTTTTTTTTTTTTGGTGCCCGCAGTCAGGCCACTCACTGAACAGCAGGCCAGGCACCGCCTAAAAACACAATTTCAGACGGACAAGCCCGTCTTTTATTGTCACACGGTTACACATCAACACATGCACGGAGGGCCACAAACACACACAGGCTGACGGTGGCCGGTGAAATTTGTCCTCTGCATTTAACCCATCCTGGCTTTGTCCTTTCCTCCGGGGGGCAGGCCAGGAGCAGTGGTCGCTTTCTCGTACAGCGCCCGGGGACCGACTTCGGATGTTGTCGTCACTGGTCGGATAGTCTCGCTGGCCAGCCTCCTCTCCCTTCCGTCCGAGGAGTCTGGTGCCACAGGTCTCCATAACTGGGATAAACCCTCCCCTGCTCTACTCTGCTCTCCCATTGGAGGCGTCAGTTTCAGTGGCAGCCGGATGTCCGCTCCCCGCTTAAGAAGCTCTGTCATTGGCTCCGACCATGTCAATCAGAGTGGCTTCCGCTCCCTCCTCCCTGTGTGTTGCTGTAAATAGTCCCCTGCCGCCTCAGGGAAAACAACAACGCTAACTAGCTAGCAAGCTAACGGCAGAAACCTACATGCTAGCTCGTTGCTACATGATGAAAACGGCAAGTTGGATTGTTTGAAACTATTTTCCAAGGGCACTGCCGCTAAGCGCCACCCATCGCAATCCCACTATGGAGACCTGCGGCGCCAGACTCCTCGGACGGAAGGGAGAGGAGGCTGGCCAGCGAGACTACTGGTCGGATGACGATGACGATCTGATCTTCTGCATGTTTTTAATGGGGGGGGGGGGGGGGGTTATATACGGACGAACCCCCCTGGGGGAGCACGGGGAGAACATGCAAACTCCACACAGACAGAAAGGCCCTTACGACGAGATACCCCACCTGGGCAGTAGGCACTGAAGATATGGGGGGAACACAATGCCTGCAGTGTCCCAGGCGAGAATCGAACTCAGGACCTTCTGACTGCGAGGCGACAGCTCTACCACTGAGCCACCGTGCTCCCCTACTGGTTTACTAGTGGTTTTATTACTTTATTCAGGGTTAAAGTGGGTGCATCTCATTGTAAAATTGGACTCGGCTCAAATTGGGCTTCAAACGGCCCAAATTGGGCTTCAAACGGCCCAAATCGGGCTTCAAATGGCCCAAATCCAGCTTCAAACGACCCACATTGGGCTTCAAACGGCCCAAATCTGGCTTCAAACGGCCCAAATTGGGCTTCAAACGGCCCATTTTTCGCCACCGCCCTTCGGATGCCGGCACACGCGTCGGCCCGTATCAGCCTGGCCTGCTTGGTATCTAATGCCCGGCCTGAATTATGATCCCAGTCCGCCCCTGCCGCTACTAGCAAGGGTCCCACCCCGTCCGCACCCAGTGCTCCAGTTGGTACCATGCTAGCCAAGCCCTGATGTCCCGGAGAGGCCGCTAGTACTGCCCTCGTCCACCGAGACAGCACTTAAAACGTTTATCCAAAAACTGCTGCTTAAGGCACCAAGGACCCCTCACTCGCTCGCCCGGATGAGGAGGGGTGGAGCTGGGCAAGGGATGGGATGCTAGCCCCCGGCTGGGCCCCCAGCCCGAGCTAGCTCCAGAGCCTGACACTTCTTCCATGACAGGGGGACATCTCCCAGCTGCACTCCATGGGACTGCATCGGTAATGTTTACCTGGTTTATGCTGAATGATTCGCACTCCGCAGCCTGGACTAAACGAGGTGAGCATTTCGGCTATGACGGTTGTTTTCACAGACTAGCATCTCCCGGCTGCACTCCATGGGGACCGCACCGCGAAGCTTGATCTGTTATGCCGTACCACACTCTGCAGCTACAGCTAGTGGGAGTGGCCGTACCGACATGCACCGCCGGTCCTACCGCGCTCATTCACCGGATGGACCCATGCCTTGTAGCCTCCAGGCTAGTGCTTCTCACAGGGTAGAACCTTCCTTACCAATCATTAACGTTACACGGTAAGTGGGGCGAGCTACCTGGCTGGTAAACAACGTTTAGCGCGGACTGGTTCGACCAGATCAAGCTAGCTTTAGCTACTGGCCCACGATTCTCAACTGAATTAACGGCTTCCCTGTGAAACGAGGTTGCGTGGTAGCTCGCTAGTCAGGGGCTTTACGTTAGTAAGAGCTAACATAATCGCCGATTGCTTAGTGTTTTGGTTAATCAAATGCTTGAGTAACTTTGCTAGCTAGCTCTGAGGCTAGTGCCAGGAGCCTCAGCAGGTATGGTAGCCATTACATTGCTTACAGCTCAGGATGTTATTTAAATACAGCGCTAAGCTAACCAAATTAGCTGACAGCCCTAACCAATCTGGACGATTGGTTAATTTTGGCACAATAGAAACAGGAGGCGCTGGCACACACTCATATTGTCGTAACACACCTAACCCAGGCTCGGTTTTACAGGGGTGCAAATGCACGCATTGCACCCTTATTTTAATTGTCTGCATGCTCAGTTGAAAAGTTTTTTTTTTTTTTTTTTTTTTTTTAATAAATGCCACAGCTGCACACTTACTGTTTAACTCATTGAGTGCCAAGGACGAGTATAGTCATCAATTCGAATAGTAACGTAGAGTGCCAAAGACGACTAAAGTCGTCAATTGCGTTTTTTGATGGTGGGACGTGGATCAAAGCCTCGTGCATCTCCTGTAAAAATATTGTAGCTATTGAAGGTGTATAACCTATTTTACGGACCCATTAGGTGGCGACAGTGCTCTCCAGATTAGAGAAAGTTGAGGAAAAAAAGCCCCGTGATGAAAGAAAAACCGATGCATGAGCCAGAGCGGCACAGATTGCTCTGGCTGCCTGGAGCCAACGTTAGCGGCGAACAGCAGTCAATCCGCTCCCACAAATGAGCCCCTCTGTCTCTGCTGCATAGTTTCTCCACACGATTAGCCGCCAGAAAATAAAACCAAAGCCAAACCATTCTCATGAGAATGGTTTGGCTTTTCAGTGTCGCGCTGGGAGCCGGCGCACAAGGCTGAGCACTCCGAAAATAGACTGGGTGCAGCGCACTTTGAAACGCGCAGCAGAAAGCCTATAATCGGACGCAGCTTCATCCCAGCTCACAACCGAAAACCCAGAAACGCAGACGAACGCGAGCCCAATCCAGACTCCCCCGACGAGTGGCCGCCATCCGAACGTGGATCCGTAAGGCAGCAGAGCCTGCCATAGCAGGCAGCAGAGACTCGCCTGACACACGCAGCAGCCAGCAGAGCGAGCAGAGCCACCAGAGACACTCCCACGGAGGAGGAGTTTGGAGTTGAGGGGGGTGTGGGTGCTGTTTATTGAAGGAAATTACTGTTCAGATGTTTCAGGTCAGAAAATATTAGCTTCAGAGTCAGTGAATGTGCTTGAAATGCTTCATTTCACAAAAGGCTGAATATCTCAGCTTCTAATTTGAAACGCCTGTTTTTGCTGAAAACAACCTATCTTCTCCGGCTCATAACTAAAGAAGGGGGGCACGGTGGCTCAGTGGTAGAGCTGTCGCCTCGCAGTCAGAAGGTCCTGAGTTCGATTCTCGCCTGGGACACTACGGGCGCTGTGGTTGTGTTCCCCCCATATCCTCAGTGCCTACTGCCCAGGTGGGGTATCTCGTCGCAAGGGCCTTTCTGTCTGTGTGGAGTTTGCATGTTCTCCCCGTGCTCCCCCAGGGGGGCTCCTCCGTATATAACCCCCCCCCCCCCCCATTAAAAACATGCAGAAGATCAGATCGTCATCGTCATCCGACCAGTGCCGACAACATCCGAAGTCGGTCCCCGGGCGCTAGTGGCTGGCACTCAATGAGTTAAACTTGAATTATAATTGTTGTTTTTCTTTGTTCTTTGATGTGAATTTATGGCTTTTTGGCACCTATATATAACCTTTTAAGGTTGAGATAATTGTATTATCAATATATGGTCAAAATATTTCAGTAAAGCACTTGAAACACTTGAAATATTCTTGCTTGGCTGGTATTCTACCTGAAATGATGGTAAAATGCATTATTTTTAGTAAAATAACATGTCAAATTTTCGGGTCGGCCCGTGCATGTGCACCCCTTCCTATCTAGGATGCATCCCTAGTCATCTTGTTCTGGAACCGGCCCTGACCTAACCAACTTAGGTTTTGTGATAAACGGGGAAAAGAGCAAGCTCGTCCATCTTTCCTGACTCTGGGTGTGCCTCTAGAAACAACCCAGTCCAGGGAGGTAGTCAGACGCCAGTCTGTGGAGATGGGGTGCCGTCCATGGGAACCAGTCTGTGGGGGGCCGCTGGAACACAGAGGACCAGCGCGCCCACATCAACTTTCTGGAACTCAGGGAAGTATTTCTCTCCTTGATATACATCCTCCTGTCTATCAGGGGACATCACATCCTCGTGAGGTCGGACAACACAACGTGTGTCGTACATAAACCGCCAAGGCGGCTTACGCTTACTGAAGTTGCACACCTTGGCTCACAAACTGATCCTGTGGAGCTGTGCACAGTTCCTCTCTTTGAGAGACACGCATGTCCCAGGAGCCCGAACTGAGGCACAGACCTGATGTCTAGAGGTGGGCCGATTTACGGGGAGTGGGCTCTCCACCCTGATAGTGGTTTGAGGGAGACCTGCCCAGAGACCTGACTCTCTGGGCCTGGCCCCTGAGTGGCTAGATCTCCCTCCTAGGGTGCTTGCCACTATCCAGAACCGTAGGGCTGCCTCCACCAGAACCTTATCTGGTCAGAGGTGGAAGCTGTTCCAAAATTGGTGCTGGCAAAGGGGTCACGGCCCTTATCTTTGTTCTGAGAAGGTCATTCTGACTTTTCTCCAGAGCTTAATTGGCTTAATTGGCAGAGCTTAAATTAAGATTAGATTTAAATTAAGATTCTAAATATAGCTGAATGCCTTGGTTTGACCAAGTAAAACTATTTTTATAAGCATTTTACGAGATGGAAAGAATGGAAAGAAGAATGAAATTGCTTGGCTCGTATGCCTAAACCGGAAGAGGGCGTGACTTTGGCTCTCTATACTGTAGATGTTCTGCCAGAGGGGTTTACGTTGTCAACTACGAGGCAGGTCCCTGATTGGCCGGTTACATTGTAATTTCAGGAGATCAATGTGGGCGGCTGTGAGGTCACCTGATCAGGATGGTTTAACCCGGCCTTTTCATCACAGCAGTAGCAGACAGAGTAACAGAGTGACAGAGCATTGCAACAGAGTATCTCCTACCTGCGGACAGCAGCCGTCCATCAGCATCACAGAAACACTCACTGAACACCGAGTTAGAGGAGTTAGAGAGAGAGCCCGATGCCCCATCGCTCAACTCAAAGAAACCTGAGAGACAGAGAGAGAGATTTGAGATTTTACAAAAAATACTTTATTTACATTATCGCATTAGGCATATTTACATACACATCAGGAAAAAGTTGTAATCACATAAACTTCTACAATAAGAGAAGTTCTTAAAGGGATAGTTCGGTTTGTTTGAAGTGGGGTCCTATCAGCTCGTAAGATACACTAACTCAATTAGGTACAGTGGTCTTGAAGCGGGGCGCAGTGTCGAACGAGATCCGGCACCCAGAGCAGCAGCCTCACCAGCTTTTTCTCTGTAAGTCCTGGGGGTCAACAACTAAAACGTAATTTAGCACCTAAAACAACGCCCACCTAAACAAATCGATATCTGTGTACATGCACGCTCTATTTTGACAATTTTCAGCGCTTTACTTTTCCGCAAAACAGCAGTTTCATTCGGCACTGCTTTTTCTCCCAACCGTACAACTACCGTATTCCTCCGCTAAAAGCCTGCACAGAGCCGCAGCACTGGATTACTCCGCAGTTATTTGGGGGTATTTTATTTCTCTCGGTTTGTTAGTGAAGACACAACAAATAGAATACACGAACGAAAATATGAGTGATTTTGATAGCGAGGATGATATGCCATTCACCTTGGTGACAAGAGGATACAATTATGAACCAGAGAGAGTAATATACAGAAGAGGTACTTTGGCAGAGAGTGAACAGGCAGAGAGATGCGCCTGCTGCCTAAATGCCTGGGTGCCCTGCAGACCTTATTCACCATTCCCATGATAAATTGTGGAAAACGTCCCAGACCAGAGAGGCCAGGTGACTTGTTGTCTCTAAAGTAAGTCAGTGTTTTATCTCTCTTCTAAGCCTTCCTGTTTTGTAAACCGCGGCTCTGTGCTCTGTGCTAGCTTTTAGCGGAGGAATACGGTAGTTGTACGGTTGGGAGAAAAAGCAGTGCCGAATGAAACTGCTGTTTTGCGGAAAAGTAAAGCGCTGAAAATTGTCAAAATAGAGCGTGCATGTACACGGATATTGATTTGTTTAGGTGGGCGTTGTTTTAGGTGTTTTAGGTGGCTAAATTACGTTTTAGTTGTTGACCCCCCGTACTTACAGAGAAAAGGCTGGTTTGGGTGCTGCTCTGAGTGCCGGGTCTCGTTCCACAATGCGCCCAGCCTGCAGACCACTGTACCTAATTAAGTTAGTGTATCGAACTAGCTGATAGGACCCCACTTCAAACAAACCGAACTATCTCTTTAAGTAGTAAAATTAAAGATATTCATAAGAAATTAGACTGTTACTATGAAAATATTTAGGAATTTCACTTAAGAGCCTTCTTAAGAAGTTCCTAAATTTTCCTCTTATGTAATTTCTTCATCATCATCCTTCGGCCACGTGAGTGGATGGGATTCCATCATTTCTTAAGATCCATCTTAAGGTCTGTCTGTTTCTCCAGGGACAGTTCAGCTTCCCAGTCAGAGCAGGAGCTGCCCAGTGAGACCAGTCTGAACCCAGTATGCTCTGTCTGGTGTACGAGATGCCACGTCTGTTCAGGGTCCTGCGCATACAGATGACCTCACGACGTCACATAATTTATGATTGGCTGTAGCTACTTCTTGAGAACAGCCATCAGCGTAAGCGAGCAGCTGCCAAAACAGTGATGTTAGCTAGATAGCAATTCGTCCATGTTAGCAAGCTAATGTTCTCCAACACCATTGACTGTTTTAGTTGGCTAATGTTAGATAACGTTAGATTGCGTGCTAATGCGGACGGATTGCTAACGTTATCTAACATTAGCCAACTAAAACCACAATACCACAATTTGTCAGTCATTTTAATGTACTGTATGTGTCACTTTAGACCAGCGTTTATTGTGGTAGCAACACAGTGGTATTAGCTTTTCTGCAGACAGTTTCATGGTTTCATTAGCTACAAGCTAAGACAAAGGTCCCTCCATAGTACGACCGATAGTACAACCGTCAATTTCCCCCCGACATCAGTCACACTCTCTGGGGTTGACCTGGCTGGTAAATCGACTAGCTATGCTAGCTAGATAGCAATTTGTCCATATTCGTAAGCAAGCTAACATGATCTAACATTGGCCAACTAAAACAATCAATGGTGTTCAATGTTAGATAACATTAGTTTGCTTGCTAACACAGACAAATTGCTATCTAGCTTACATCACTGTTTTGGCTGCTGCTCACTCGTGCTGACAGCTGTTCTCAAGACGTCGCTACAGCCAATCATGTGTGATGTCGTGATGTTGTGATGTCAACTGTATGCACAGGACCCTGAACAGATGTGGTAGCCAATCATAATGTGTGATGTGGTGATGTCATCAGCCAATCATAATGTGTGATGTGGTGATGTCATCTGTACGCACAGGACCCTGAACAGATGTGGCAGGCCGACACATCTGGTACTGAACTGGACCTGCTGGGTGAAGCGGGTCAGGTACCTGAGCTGGGCCGGCTGTCCGTCTCCTGGTCATGTGACGCCTCGGGGTCATGTGATTGGTCGGTGTCCAGCCGCAGGTCGCTGATCTGACGATCCAGCTCCTGTAACTGACTGATCAGACCAGCATCACGCCTACGCAGACAGTTCTGACACACACATTGGAGAGAGAGAGTCTTAGTATCTGAATAATGCACACTTTAAATAGCAGGAAAACACTGGGCCAGACTTTACACCAGGTTTTTGGTGGTCAAGTCCAAGCGCTTTCTGCTGCCTCAAGACAGCAATGCACCTGACCACACTTCATTTTAAGACCAATGTGGGCACACAGATGAGTGCAAGTACATTTGCTATTTAAACAATGTGGGCGCTGGGCGTGAACATGACAACTGTGTCGGTCAGAAACTAGAAATAGACCGTTGTGCTGTGCTTTGTGGAAGATGGAGCCCTCAGACAGTCAGTTATTCCCCTACTGCAGCTTCTAGCAGAATGTGTTAGCAGAGTGAGTTCAGTTCAGAGAGTCTGCAGCTTCTTCTCATGTTTACATAAAAAGCTACTCTGATGGAGCAGAGAGCCAGGCTGAGCAGAGAGGCAGCCTGAGCAGACAGACAGGCTGAGCAGAGAGTCAGGCTGAGCAGAGAGACAGGCTGAGCAGAGAGGCAGCCTGAGCAGACAGACAGGCTGAGCAGAGAGTCAGGCTGAGCAGAGAGACAGGCTGAGCAGAGAGTCAGGCTGAGCAGACAGACAGGCTGAGCAGAGAGTCAGGCTGAGCAGAGAGACAGGCTGAGCAGAGAGGCAGCCTGAGCAGACAGACAGGCTGAGCAGAGAGTCAGGCTGAGCAGAGAGACAGGCTGAGCAGAGAGTCAGGCTGAGCAGACAGACAGGCTGAGCAGACAGATAGGCTGAGCAGAGAGTCAGGCTGAGCAGAGAGACAGGCTGAGCAGAGAGACAGGCTGAGCAGAGAGTCAGGCTGAGCAGAGAGTCAGGCTGAGCAGACAGACAGGCTGAGCAGACAGACAGGCTGAGCAGAGAGTCAGGCTGAGCAGACAGACAGGCTGAGCAGAGAGACAGGCTGAGCAGAGAGACAGGCTGAGCAGAGAGTCAGGCTGAGCAGACAGACAGGCTGAGCAGACAGACAGACTGAGCAGAGAGTCAGGCTGAGCAGAGAGACGGGCTGAGCAGAGAGTCAGGCTGAGCAGAGAACCAGGCTGAGCAGAGAGACAGGCTGAAGTCTTGGGAGTCTGTAGAGTGGCTGACTGACGTGCTGCTACTAATTTCAACCTATCAGTTACCCCCCCCCCCCCCCCACACACACACACACACACACACACCCCTTCCCCCACCACCCCTCCCTGAAGGGCTGGGAAACAATTTGGCCTCAAACCCGCATGTTATGCAGTGCTGCTCGCATCACGAGCCAGCCGCATTCCAGGCTGAGAGCAGCTGGGACGGCCTGGGTTCACCCCCAGCCAGTAACACGGTCTCTACTGGTTTCTACTGGGAGGTGACAGCCAGCCAGTAACACGGTCTCTACTGGTTTCTACTGGGAGGTGACAGCCAGCCAGTAACACGGTCTCTACTAGTTCTACTGGGAGGTGACAGCCAGCCAGTAACACAGTCTCTGCTGGTTTCTACTGGGAGGTGACAGCCAGCCAGTAACACTACCCAGCAAGCAAAATTACGTCATGATAACGTTGTGATGACGTCTTTCAGTGACGTCCAGGACATGGCCAAATCACATGCCGGTTTGGGGGATGATTTAGACGTCTATGCGGGAACGTCAAGCTGACGTCGAAATATGACCATTACCATGAATGGGCATGTTCACGTATTCTGCTTTGTACAGTGTATATTCATCAGCTTTATACATAAAGCTATAATTATGTCCAGATTAACAATTGATGCTACATTTTCAAAAAATATAATACTGCCAGGAGTGGGATTTGAACTCAGGATCTACAACTTACCAGCCGGCTATTCTACTGTTTACTGAAACATTCTGCTGTAGCCTGCCTGTTCAAGAGAGGCACTGCTGGCTGGAATCTGCCTTACATTGTTTTTTCTTCCAAAAAGTTTCTTTCGGGCAATGTTGACACCAGTGCATGTAGCCTACTGGTCTGTCATATCATAGAGCAATATCACAAACCTCTCAATGCTGTGAATTGGATTTTGATGTATCTCATTTGGTGCCATGGTCAATGTCTACAAGGCCTCTGTGAGCTGTGGCAGAACTTTCCAGGTTGCCCATGCTGTTTTTTTTTCTTGCCATGACCCACAAAGCTGGACACACCCAGTTAGAGCATGGAACATGCCTTTTCAGATCCAAGGCCCTTTGAAATCTCATGTGCTGCAAGGTATCTGAAAATGTTCCCTGTTCCAAATGCAAGCCAAAGTACAGTACCTTCTTTAAGACTTTGCACCACAGAAACAGCTAGCACAACAACATCTGTATCAAGAGTACAAGAAACAGCTAGCACAACATCTGTATCAACAGTACAAGAAACAGCTAGCACAACAGCATATGTATCAACAGTACAAGAAACAGCTAGCACAACAGCATCTGTATCAACAGCTACAAGAAACAGCTAGCACAACAGCATCTGTATCAACAGCTACAAGAAACAGCTAGCACAACAGCATCTGTATCAACAGTACAAGAAACAGCTAGCACAACAGCATCTGTATCAACAGTACAAGAAACAGCTAGCACAACAGCATCTGTACCAACAGTACAAGAAACAGCTAGCACAACAGCATCTGTATCAACAGTACAAGAAACAGCTAGCACAACAGCATCTGTATCAACAGTACAAGAAACAGCTAGCACAACATCTGTATCAACAGCTACAAGAAACAGCTAGCACAACAACAGCATATGTATCAACAGTACAAGAAACAGCTAGCACAACATCTGTATCAACAGCTACAAGAAACAGCTAGCACAACAGCATCTGTATCAACAGTACAAGAAACAGCTAGCACAACAGCATCTGTATCAACAGTACAGGAAACAGCTAGCACAACAGCATCTGTATCAACAGTACGAATCAGTATCTTCTGATGGCCGTGAAGTGCAGCATGTGAAACATGGAGTAATTCCTACTTTCCGCCTCCACATGGCTGCGCATGGAGACGGAGAGGATAAATCCTGGAGTGATGGCTTGCATATAACTGCATTACCATCTGTGATGACGAGTTGCTTTTCATACCTGTCAAATGAGTTGAGCAGGGCCTCAGACAGGAACTTGAACAGTTCTGTCTTGTTTTCATCAACACACCTGCTGCTAGTTTCCACATCTGGGGATTATTTAACCAAGTCCCGCAAGAGTCTCACATCAGTTGAGAGTTGAGAGCTCAGCTGCAGTCGATCAAGCCGCCATGTTTCGCATGGAATAAACACCATGGATATTTATCTGATTTAGAGAATATGGACGATGCATTTGAATTCAGTGGCCGCCTGTATTTATTTTAACCGGACTGACGTCATAGGGATTACAAACTGAGGAGCGGGGGGAACAGGGAGCCTCTATCTCTACCAATGTGACAGACAGCAGACAGAGACAGATGCGTTCGGAATCGTTCACTCACTCACTATTCCCATATAGTGTTCACCATATAGTGTTTACCATATAGTGTTCACCATATAGTGTTTACCATAGTGTTTACCATAGTGTTCACCATAGTGTTTACCATATAGTGTTCACCATATAGTGTTTACCATAGTGTTCACCATATAGTGTTTACCATATAGTGTTTACCATATAGTGTTTACCATATAGTGTTCACCATAGTGTTTACCATATAGTGTTCACCATATAGTGTTTACCATATAGTGTTCACCATATAGTGTTTACCATATAGTGTTTACCATATAGTGTTTACCATATAGTGTTCGCCATATCGTGTTTACCATATAGTGTTTACCATATAGTGTTTACCATATAGGCTAGTGAACTATATGGGGAATGATCAAAATGAGTTTCGGACACTAGATTTTTTTCCTGGAGATCATTGCGTCACCAGATGCGCTGGGTATTCATGTGTGGAAAAGGAAGTGACGGTGGCTTTTCGTCACTTCCGCTTTCCTTTTCCGCGTCCATTTTGGCTATTTGCTAATAACGTTAACGCATAAACACACTGCATAGAAGACGTCAACTCGTCTTACATTAACAGGGGGAAATTACTGGAAAGTCGCAGTGCAAGTTGTTATTTAGACTGTACACAGTGGAGCACGGACGCGGAAAAGGAAGTGACGGTGGCAGGAGAGGGGCGCTGTACAGGAAGCTGGGAAAACGGTAGGGCTGTCCCAGAGTCTATTTTTCAAATAAAAATTGACTCTGGGTTCCCAGATTGCACGGCTCCTGACCCGGATAAATACACCAGAACTGCGCCGCGTCTTCAAGCGTCCAGTGCCAAGGCCACGCCCCTTTTTAGGGGAAACCCACCATAGTAAAAGACGGTACAAGAAGCCGAAACCACTTCAAACAAACTATTTAAAACGGTTTAATTTTATAGAGATATGCCGAAGAGTTGCTGTGTTGTTATAGTTTCACTAACAAAAAAACAAAAAACTGGTCTGCGATAGAGTAGGGGTGACACCGTCAATGCATGTACCCTGGTGGAAACTGGATACAGCGTTCATATAAGGCAAGTACCTCATGTCGATGTATCTTGCGCATTCTATGGCCAGCCGAGTTGAAATATATTGTCATGTCATGGTGTCTTTGGGTCATTTATAAACTAAATGAATTCTGTTATTTTCCTATAGATGTTTTTGGTACTGCTATTTTACATTGAAGTCAATGCGAGTGGCTTGTGTTATCCCGTAAAAAGGGGCGCGGCCTTCATGTTTTGCAAATTACCCGGATGTGCTGGTCTGGTCTATGATACTGGCGGTGTTACACTCAACTATGAACCCCATAATGATTTAGTTTCCCCTTCCGGTCAAACTCGCCCATGGGCACAGCTTTTACCGTAACACCGGTGTGAGAAAGATTCACCCCGCTATTGAGAGGGAAGCCCCAGTTGCGCGTTCGTCTTGCGCGGGGGTAGCCTACTGTATGTCAGGAGCAATCTACCGGCTGAAATTTATGGCGTCAAGAGTTTAGGAACTGGATTACTAATTCCTGAGGACAAGTGACTTGTGGACGTGTTGCGTGCCGTGCAGATTGCGTGGTGAAAACAAAATCTTTCACGTTTGAGTGACAGGCTGCCCCCCCGCTGTAATGGAGTCCAAAAACCCGTATCGATAAAAGCTGCTGGACCAGCGTTTGAGTGCCATGGCACTGTGCTATGGACCTTTTCTGATGGGAGATTGTTGCTTTTTTCTGCTTCCTGGTTTTGTTAGACAATCGTGGTCGATCCTGTACACCTTTAGACATGCTGTACTATTTCACAAGGTGAGTAAGAGAGCCATCTATCACATGACAGTGAAAACACTAATTGCCGTCCAGCGACGTCAATGGCGGGGAAGCGTTGTCTGGTAGACGGCAATGGTGGGGAATTAGTTAAGTTGTGGACCAGTGATGTCATTCATGCACAAATGACAGCGAGATGTGAGATTATGCCCCTTTAAGAAAACTAAATATCTCGAACTTTTTCAATGCAATATGGTTTTAATAGGATAACTTGGTAAGAGCATCATGAGTTTAATTTCTATAATCAGTTTCAACTTCAGTAAATTCAATCATTCCGTACAAATTCAGAAAACCTCTCAAAAGATCTGAAGTCAAGACTTTAGAAGTCAAGTCCCAAATCACCAGAACACAAGGCAAGCCAAGTCAAGTCTCAAGTCTTCTCTTCATGCAGCCAGTCAAGTCTCAAGCAATTAGAACTGGTACTCATGTCCAAGTCATGTGACTGGAGTCCTCGCCTCAGTCTGATCTGTTCATGGCAGTGTTGTAGTTGAGGGAGTCACTATATCTCGAGTCCCTGTGTTTGAGTCCGAGTCCGTCACCTTAGAAGTAGACTCAGTTCTCAGTCTCTATCCGCGTCGTTCAACTAGAGACTGAGAGCTTTCTCCAGCTTTCATTGTTAAAACTAGGTGGAAACGATTTGAAGAGTAAAAAAAATCTGCATCGCATCACAGAACCAATCCAGAGTCTTTAGGGCGGGGCTTCATGCAGAAGGGGTGGTGACATGCAGGAAGTCGTGTGCTTGTAAACGGATAAAACAATCAAATAATGTAACATTGGCTTAGGACATAAATTTTCAATGTTTTAAAAAGTTCTCTCCGTGTTACAAAGTTATTGTCTATCTCCAGTTTGTTTCACTACGGAGGATAGTGAAACATAGTAGTCATTTCCCGTAACTTGACAAAGGGGCGTAGGTTTGTTTAGTGGCCGTTCTTGCCTCTGTTCAAACTATTTTTCACTAAAAGTTCCCAGACGGTTGGTAGGTAGAGATCTCCAATTGTCTGGGAGCCGAGACTACGGTATACCTTTGAAGAGTCCGAGTCTAGTCCAAGTCAACTCCCCATTATTGAGTCCTGCCCTTGCACGAAATTGAATAATGTCACCTAATAGAGCTATCAATATCTGATGGCCTATTACAAAAAAAACCTGAACAAAAACAAAAATGTATCTATTAACAAGTCCATGTCCTGAAAATGGGTCCAGGACTCGAGTAGACTCGAGTGTTGTAGTCTGAGGGGCCCTTTACACGAGGACAGTTTCTGTAAGAAACGACACAATAGCGTTTCCTTCACACCTTTTCCTTCACACCTTCTCGGGCTTCTCCCCCGTTTACATGAGCGCTGTCGAATTTTTAAAACGCTGTAATGTACATGCCAGGTCGCTAGGTGGCAGTGTGATGGTCAACGGGGCATTGCTCGTCGCTCCAAAACTTGGGAGTGCCGGGTCAGCCTATAAATACTTCCGCAACTTCCTTTCAAAACATTTCTCTCACAGCAGCGGTAAACATTGAACAGAATGGCGAAAGCTAAAAGCAAGTCCGACTACTTTGTTTGGACGGAGGAAGAGGTCGAGTTGTTGCTACGCACAAGTCGGGCCTACAAAACCACCAAAGAGCATGAGGGTGTAGATTGGGAGACCGTGCAGACGAAGTATGCAGACATTTTGTCAGAGTTCATCAACCTATATCCTGCACGAGATGAGGAAGGCACCAGCTTCCCCCACGACAAAGCCGAGATTTCCAAACATCAGGTGGCGTCAAAACTTAAGGCGATCCGGGGGAAATTCAGACAGGCTGTAGCCGCACAACGACGGAGCGGTTACGGCCGAGTTGTGTACATTTTCTTCGAGCTGTGCAAAGATATCTGGGGTGGGTCGCCAGCCACTACCAGCATTGAGCATGGCATCGAGTCAGAGCAGCTGATGGAAGAGACTTCTTCCACTTCAACTGACCAGGGAGCAAGCCCAACTGACCAGGGAGCAAGCCCTGAAACCGAAGAAGCTGACGAGGTCGAGGCGGCCAACATTGGGACCAGAAGGGACCTTATTCAGGTAGATTTGGCTCATTATTCCTCCCGTTAGGCATTGCGTTCCTATGTGCCCACCAGTAGCAGGGGACAAAGGGGGTAACGTTATGCCACAAGCTAGGCCCCACAGCCTACATGAACACAACACAAGTTGTGTTCATCACTCGTAGTCTAAATAATTATGTGGTTACATTGACTCAAGGCTACAAATGAATAGAAATACTGTTCTGTACTTCATGATTAGCTGTCCATGGTTTTCTGTATTGCTTTTGTGTAACACTTTGTGTGTGGGACATAAATCACCCTATAAAATGTAGCCTATCTACTCTGGTTTGTTTATGTTTGAGTTGTTGCCTCTTAACGATAAATGAAAATGTTTATACTAGTTTCTTTCTGGAAGCTAATATTTCCATTGCCACATTTATAACAAACAAATGAATTAATGTACATATTTTCCCTCTGCTCTTTTCAAGACACGGCTCCAGAACCACCGAGTGGACAGGCTGAAGCGAAAACTTCGCACCGACCCGCTGCAGGCTGACCTCGACCTGAAGAAGAAGATGATGGAGATAATGGAGGAGTCTAGAAGGGACAGCAAGGAGCGGCAGGAGAGGCTAGACCTCGTCATGACGGGGCTACTTGGGACATCACAACAGATGAGCAGTGACTTCCACATGCTGGTGAGGCACATGATGGTGCAGCAGCCATATGGACATGCACAGATGCAGCAGCCCCTTGTCCCAGCACCCAGATTCATGAGCACACCGCATCAACCTCCGCCTACCCCATATGGACCCACACCACCTACACATGACTCTTACACACCCGCCCGTCCAGCGCCGTACTCGTACAGACGTGCACTGCTTCGGGAAGAGCCAGAAGATGTTTAGGCTTCCGTTTGGTTTTCTGTTTGAGTTTACATTTGATTGCTGTGTTTTGTTTCCTTTTTTTTGATTGGTTTTTACATTTAAAGCTTTTTTTGTTGTGTGACATTAGCTCACGTGTCACTCAGTGTTATTTTATGTGCACATTCAAACTGACACTTGCTGCTATGCTTTTACACACATTTGCACATTTTTGAGCTGTTTTTTATTTTATTTTTTGTGATAGTTGAATTGATTGTGAAGTGATTATTGTTGCAATAAAAACACATGGCAACAAGTAGTTGCAGTTCAACAGATTTGTCTGAGTACACTCAAATGTAGGGTCCATATAGTTATGGAAAATTATACCTCATGCCTTACACAAAAATCATAGTGGTTTTAATATGACATGGAATAGCTAGATATTCTTTAATGAACACACAGCCAGGCTGGTAGAATTTGTTTCCAGTACAGTTCATACATGAGCCAGGTACTACATTCAGGGGGGTGAACTAGTCACCGCTGTACTGCTTTGTTACGCTTTGTATTGAATGAGTAGAGTACCCATTTCTGAAGGAATGCAAGCCTTTCTGCATGTGAACACACGACACTTATGGTTTACAGCTGTAGGCTATAAGCTGCTAGAATATCTATTGCCATGGAAATGACAAAATGGTGGCCAATCAGATGTACAAAGGCCAGCAATATGGACAAGCCCATCTGATTTGCACCTGCATGCATCCCATTGCATTGTTAGTCTCAGACGTGGGGGGTGCTACGTCTGACCACTGCAGGCACTTTGTGTATATTGTGTTTCTATAGGCTATTTTATGGCTGTGTCATTGGTTTGCTGTAGGCATATTTTGGTTGTTTTTTAGATTTAATTCTTCCCCCTGTAGCATCTAATTTCCCCCCGGGATCACTAAAGTGATTCTCTGCTTCTGATTATGAACGCACAAAAAGGTGTGGACCGAAGCAGCTCAGCAGGCAGTTAGAATATCAAAATACAAAAATGAGCTACTTGGAGTTTACAAGTGAATAGATTTTAATCCACCTGTGTGGACCGTAGACATATATATACATATATAGGAAATGTGGACTAGCGTGTGTGTCTTCAAGTTTTGTTTACACCCAAAACCATTACCACAGAGTGGACAAATGCATTTTTTCTCACCTAGGCTGTGTGGACTACCATGTGTGACTTCAAGTGTGCATGCAGTGTATGTCAAATATCCACCCAAGGCAGAACCCATGTCACAATAAAGCAGTTGAGTATGTACAGTGTAGCCTGCCAATCTGCTCACATATTGCACTGGTTAAATAATTCCTCATCCATACTCGATGACCTCATTGGCAGGGGCAATATTGGCAGTATGTCTCTGGACAAATCACATTAACAATCCAAACAGAATCACATAAGATTTATTACATTCTGTAGTCGCAGAATAATGTCACATTTGCTCACATACATTTACTACATTACATAGTACATTGGTCCCGCGGAGCCCCACAGCCAAAGTACCATTGAAGCGACAGTAAACAGTGTGTATTGTGACTCTTGAAAAAAAGGTAACAAAAAAAGAAAAAAATATATATACATAGCTAGCCCTATATAGCTAAAGTACCATCTGAGTGACAGTGGACAGTCTGTAAACATTGTGACTCTTGCAAAAACGGTTGAAAAAAAAATATATATATATATCTAGCCCTATACAGTTGCAGAGCGTAGTGTCCACCCCTTCCTCATACTGGTTAAAAACAAATGGGCTTCAAGATATTCTTCAGTTTGACCATAAGAAAAAGAAATGTTTATCAAGAACAATCAACCCAACAGTCTAAAAAAAAAAAGAAAAAGTATCACACACTATAGTCAACATTAACAATATGCACCAAACCCATTGAACAAGCTTGGTTATTGTTACTGTGGCAGGGATCAGGGATCGAGGTACTTTGTGAGTATTCTCCTCACTCTCTTTCCGCGGGCCTCATTACAGTCAGTGGCATAGCAGTTGCTCTGTGTGGGAGGCTGGACATCATGGTCAGTTTGGACGGCTCCTCGCTCTGCACAGGTGTCCACAGTCTCCTTACACATCTCACAGTAGTTGTGCAGGACAAAGCAAGCATAGATCACATTGGGCAGGTCACGCATGTTTATGTCCATAGGTCTCCTCAAGGCTCCAAACCTGCCCTTGAGCCGCCCAAAAGAACACTCAATTACCATGCGGGCCCTACACAGAGACAGTCCAAAGTACTGTTCAGATGGGGTCGAGCCACCATTGGAGTACTCTTTCATAAGGTACGGCAGTAGTGGGTAGGCAGGGTCACCCAGAAGAAAAATGGGTATGGCCTCCTCGTCGTCCACGATCTGCTTTTCCAGAGCAGGGATCTTCCCAGTCTTGAAACAGGTGTTCACCCTGGAATTGGCAAACACGCGTGCATCGTGCACACTCCCAGGCCACTGTATGCAGACAGACATGAATCTGTATTGATAATCACATACAGCCTGGACATTCAGGGAATATCTGCCCTTCCTATTGATGTAGTCAGTGGAGCTGACAGATGGCTGTTTGATTTCAATGTGGGTCCCATCTACCGCTCCCAAGCATTGTGGCATTCCATGCTCACGTTGAAATCCAGCAACTAGCTCCTCAGCCTCAGGCACAGTATAAGGCAGCTTGATGTATTTTGGGCCCAGGTACTTAGTTATTGCTTTGCACGTTTCCCTAACTATGACTGAAACAGTCGGTCGTGACAAGCCAAAGGAATTAGCAGCTTTGCTTAGTCTTCCCTCATCATTTAAATAGTACAATGTGCAAGCTACCTTTTTCATGACTGGAACCGGCGCTCTCATATTAGTAGTTACACCCTCGATGTAAGGGCGCAGTTCCTCGCTCAGGGCAACAAGAGCGGCTCTGGACATTCGGAAGCTCTGTTTCCATGCTTCCTCGAGGGCCACGCCATTCACAAAGTTGTCCCACCAACTGCTTGACCTACCGGGGTTTGTCCAAAAGCGTCTTTCGGTTACCCTCCGCTGACGTAGTGGTGGAGCGTCGTACAGTATTTGCATACTACGCATATAATCCATTCCGTGTACCTCCTCAGAATACTCTTCGATAAGGCGTAGAGCTGCCAGTATTATCTGGATCTGCACCCGCAACATCAACGAGAGCACAACCATAAGATCCATGTCTGCTTCTCTTCGTGTTGTTTCCGGACTGATGTTGTTGTTCTGTAACCCGCGCACGGCTATGACGTAATCGCGTGTGTCGCGTGTGCAGGCACGTCAGAGTTCCTGAAATGTGCCGTCTTCAAGCGATTACATGGAGCGCTCAGCGGGAAGCGTCACCAAGAATTCCACTCTGGAGGGTGGTTTCAAAATGTGTCGTTTCCTAAGCGCGAATTTGCCGTCGCCGTCTTAACGGGAGGCACAAACGATAAAATAATTCCCCGTTTCCATAGGAAACCGTCCTCGTGTAAAGTGCCCCTGAGTCTGACTCGACTACAACACTGGTTCATGCTAAGCACAGCCACAGACAGAAAGTCTCCTCAGTTTGTAGCTTCTGCGTGTGTGTGTGTGTGTGTGTGTGTGTGTGTGTGTGTGTGTGTGTGTGTGTGTGTGTGTGTGTGTGTGTGTGTGCATGTGTGTGTTTGGTGTGTCAGGTAATGACACCCACAGAACATCTTCTCACCATGTTAGATAATGTGAGCTGTTAAAGTGGAAGCGCGTGTGTTTTGTTTGTGTGTGTGTGAGGGTGTGTGTGTGTGTGTGTGTGTGCAGTGGGTGTGTTTTGTTTTAAGCAGCTTAACTCTGGACCGACTGAGGACCTATAACTGGGGCAGGGGGAGGGGAATCAGCTTGTAAAAGTAAATTTTGGTCAGAACCCCCCCCCCCCACACACACACACACACATATCACCCCCGCCATTACCCGATCTCCTCAACTGGCCACAGTGCATGGGTGAGCGGGTCCGCCATCTTGGATAGCTACGTATGGCTACCCCACTTGGACAAACCATATTAGCATTTTGTTTGACTACCCAATTTGCATCCCCTGGTCGGTTTGTTTACTTAGCGGTAGTTATCTGAAACATATAAAGGATGTTTTTTTTGCTGGCTAATGAGCTAGCTACCTAATGTGTGTAAAGTTGACAGACTACTTCGGGACAAAAATCGCAGACAGAGATTGCCCACTTGCTCCCTTTTATAGATAGATAGATAGATAGATGTTGAATTCAACAGCTATTTTACCAATGAAATTAGCTAGCTGTGTATGTGTTTGTAACTCCGACCATCTCTGATTTAAAACAGTGTGAACTGACTCAACAGAAGTAGGCTGCGGGTATAAGCTCTGCCATATCTGTCCTTATTAGTCGGAAATCCCCGCCCATTCTGTTTCATATCTGTGTGTTTTCTAACTCCACATCGCTACGTGAAACAACAACCTCAGAGCTAGCAACCTACACACTGACAATGGCAAGTTTTACTGTTTTATGTGTTGTTTTCCTTTGCGGGGATTTCAACATAGTCTGGTCAAGCGAGACTAGCCCCCAGGTGTCTGCATTGAGAATCAAGCTTAGTCTGTGTTGAGGCTACAGGACAAATGGCCTGATATGGCCCCAGGCGGGGTCAGAGGTGACATCATCAGTCTGGACCTACCAGCTGTTTCCTCAGCAGGAGGATGTTCTCCTCCAGCAGCTTCTCCTCCGACTGAACACTGTGAAGCTCCCTCCCCGAGCTCTTCGTCTCCTCTCTCCTCTCCTCGTGCATTACGCTCTGGACCAGCAGCTCATGTCTTTGTCTCAGGAGGTCCAGTTCTCCCAGTCCAGACAGAGCCGCCTCCAGACGCTCCCGGGCGCCGCACATGCGCTCCGGCGCCTCCCCGTCACCAGCGGACAGCGCTCTGTCCCGGGTCTGGCCCGGGTCCGGCTCATGGCCGCACGCCGACAGAGCCATCATCTCCAACACCCACGGTCAGACCGGAGCCATTATTATAAGGTTCTATCTGCCTTCAGGAGAGCTCTGCGATATTGAGCTTTAAGGTTCTATCTGCCTTCAGGAGAGCTCTGAGATATTGAGCTTCAAAGTTTTCAGCATCCATTCAGGGGCGGACTTACCATTAGGAGAAGCAGGGTTCCCACACCTTCTTAAACATCAAAAGCAAGGACTTTTCAAGGAATTTCTAGACCCAAATTCAAGGACCCGATATGGCATCATTTGAGACACGGATCAAGGTTAATTACTGTTGCAACACTAATAATTTCTATGAGAACTACCAGCTTTACAGAAGCAGAAAGAGAGAGGCTTGAATGTGTGTACACTTCTCAACTGTGCATGTTAAGTAAAAAGTATCAAAAGAACTATAAATTCAAGCACTTTCAATGACCCGTGTCTATTTTCAAAAACTTTAAAGGCCTTGATTTGTCTTTCTCAACTTCACAAACTTTCAAGAATTTCAAGGACCCGTGGGAACCCTGGAGAAGATAGGCGACTGCCTTGGGGCCCCACAGTCAGAGGGCCCCACAAAAAACAAGAATACAACTAATGTAAAGCTATTTTTAACCAATTTAAAGAAATATACTTTTTGAAAAACACCCCTCTTTTTGTTACAATAAAGTACTTCAATCACGGGTCATGGTCACCCGTCAGTCAGGCTATAGTGGGCTATTCCCCTTCTACTGAGATTTTGCCAATTGACTTTCAGCTAATTTTCCTTGAAACTGCATCAGTAGCTGAGAGAGAAGTTCAAGAATTAAAATAAGCAAAGCTACCCAACTTTATATATAGAAAAGATGGATTAATAAGCCAGAGAGTTGGGAGTCAGGGGGGGCCCAATGTCTGACTTTGCCTGGGGGCCCCCAAATCACTAAATCCGCCCCTGACGATAGTTCTGAAATATTAAGTTTCCAAGTTTTCAGCATCCATTGAGTTAAATGGAGATGGGTCCGTTTGTTTTAGAGTTTACAGACTCAAAAATCATTCTTAAAAAAACTAACACCACACAGATGTCAACAGGCACTCGGTTCATGTGATTTTGGAAGAAAAAAAATCAGATAGAACCTTATAATTCCAAGGTCGGCAGCAGGGAATCATGGATGGAGAAATAACTCTGGGAAATAATCTGATTAATCAATGACATGATTGATTAATCAATCAGCTGGTTGGAATTAGCTGTTAGATTCAGCCTGTCAGAGGGGAGAGTGGAGCAGCGAGCATCCCGTTTCCCACTCTGACCAAACCAGTCTGTGCTTCTCCACACAAATACATCATAAATACAATTAAAATAGATCCATAGGCTCAGGTAAATCCACAGTAAAGACAGTATCCACAGTAGAGTAAAGCAGTAGAATCCTCAGTAGAGTAAAGCCGTAGAATCCTCAGTAAAGCAGTAAAGCAGTGGATCCTGACAGCTAGAGCTCTAGCTGCTCAGGACAGAGGCTGGAGCCAGACTGACTGAGCTGAGGGGAGAGCAGAGCAGACTGACAAGCCCCGCCTCCTCTGCCTATCAAGCCAGCCACAATGACAAAATAAAAACACTTCCATTTAACAGCCTTCAAAATAAAACTAATTTTAACCAACATACAGGAATAGAGTCAAACTCACACCCTCTTCCGGGTTAGGCATACGAACAAGACATTTCCATAGAATTTGTAAAATGCTTATAAAAATAGTTTTACTTGGTCAATCCAAGCAATTTAGCTATATTTAGAATCAGGAGAGTCCATAGAACATTGAGCCTCGGGCCAAAACCAAAACTATTTAAATATCACACGAGAGGGAGTGATGTTGTCTAATATTGTCACGGCTGTGATTCGGTCGAGTGCCGAAGATAATCACAGCTGTGACGATATTAGACAACAACATCACAACCTCGAGTGTGATATTGTTTTTATACAACAGTGGAACAGCATAAACAAAGCTATTCATCAAGTAATAATAGCATTCTTTGATTTGCGACAATGGATGATTTCTCTGTTATTTGTCTCCGCCAACAACAACAGTTCCCTCAGGATTGCACTACCGTGTTGCCAAGCAAGCAACAACAGGTAAACTTGCTGCCTGCAGTTTCCCGACTGCAAGCTAGCTAAGCTAATGTTAGCTACTTTGAGATTAGCATAGACGATTTCAGCTTACCGTTCATAATTAAGGTTAAATCCATATCGTTGTCCCTGGGTGCGAGCGCTGTTTGAACGCAGCCTAATCAAGGAAATGTTTAGAATAGCTGTGAAGCGGAGTGATATGAAGCGGAGTGATATACACACAGTGAAGCGCCCGTGATGTTATCGTGAAATATCAGCACAGCTAGGATCCCTCTTGTCCAATCAAATTGCTCGGCTAAGCAATTTGTTGAACTAAGCCCTTGTTCACACAGGACGCCGAACGTAAGTAGAACTGAAGCTTGAAGCAGGCACAAGCTGAACTGACACCTGACCGTTCACACAAGCCTTCTCTTTTCCTCTCAGCGCCTCCTCGGTGCGCCTTGAACCCGCCCACAACTCCCATTGACTTCATGCCTGGCAGCTTCAAGCTTCACGTGTCACGCTTGGAAAATAGGTGTGCATCCTAAACGATCGCTTGAGCAAGGCGTGAGCGTGGCTTCGGCGTGGCATCAGCGTGACACGCACGCGGGTGGTGTGAACGGCTTCGCCTGTTAACAAGGACGCCTAAATTAAAGTTGTGGGTTCAGCGCGTAGGTTGAGCGTTGCTTCGGCGTATAGTGTAAACGGGGGCTAAGTGTTGTATGTGTGTGTGTGTGTGTATATATATATATATATATATATATATATATATATATATATATAATACATGTATATTTATATATATTATGTGTGTGTATATATATTATACATGTATTAATATATTTGTGTGTGTGTGTGTGTGTGTGTGTGTGTGTGTGTGTATGTGTATGTGTATATATTGTGGCAACTCTGATGCAAGCCAAGACACTTAAAGCAGGTTTAAACGCTCTCGCGTTGTTTTATTCACCAAAATTAACTCAATTCAAAGTCCAACTTAAATTCCTCCCTTCTCGGGGCTGTTCATTCATGTCCAACAAAGCAGGTGGGGGTTCACATGCGCGTCCTCTCATGTGAGGTTTCCCCATAACGTTGCACTAAGCGCTCCAGTCCTCTGCTACATTCTCCAGTAGATCGCCACCAGTACCTTGCCTGAGTTACCTGCTCCAGCATCTTGCCTGCGTGCGATAAGAGACAGGATTGGTCAGAAATCATAATCATTTTCATGAGCTTAAGGAGAGGAGTGTAAATGTCACCTACCGCCCGACAGCAAGGAGAGGACCCCCTCTCTCGAGGAGAGCCAGCCACACAGTGAACCTTCAGAGCTCCGTCTGCTATCTAGTTGAGCTGATTGTAGAATCAGTCTCAGCCGTGTGAGCCGCTCCTAACAGCGTGCAGCTGCGAGCGGTCGGCCGCTCCTAACAGCGCGCAGCTGCGAGCGGTCCCACTGAATCAGCAGCTAATTGGGGAACTACCTCTTACTGCTGACGCGGAACCCCGGCTCTGATGTCACTGTCGTGGCTGGCCGTCCTCCCACTCTCACCTGCCGGGGGTTAGGCTGCCGAGACACCACATATCCTCCCCCTAAGCTCGCTGCCCGTGCGGCGAGCTTCCATATCTCTTTTCCATGTCTCCTGCTTCCTCACGGCGGGACCTGGCATCGGCGAGTTGTATCTCTTCCTCAGAGTCATCATCCTCCTCGTCTTCATCCTTCTGACTTTTCTTTAGCATGCTGGGCCTTCACTGCAGGCTTGGTCGCATCCTTGGCAGCTGGAGTAGCTTCAGCTGGAGTGGCCTTCTTCGCCACTTTCACTGGGGGAGTCTCTTCTTCAGAGTCGTCCTTTTCTTCATCGTCATCATTTTCTGCTTTCTTTTCTGGCGTCGGGCGGACCTTCGTCTCCGGCCGAGCTTTCGGACCCCGGTCCTTCGGAACCCGTCCGGAAGGCTGGGCAGGTGAGGCGCTGACGGGGAATCCGTTTCCCCTCGTCGGGGGGATCAGGGCGCGGCTCGCTCTGCGTGGGGCCCGGTGGCGGCGGCTGACGGCGGCGGCTGTCCCGGCCGGGTCGGTCCTGAGTGGCTGGCGTTTTCTGGCGTCGGGCGGCAAGGAGCGTAGGCATCGGTCTATGACGAGTTTTTCTCTACTTTTTTTTTCCCCAATTCTTTTACGACCTGCTGTAGTTCACTTTGGCTTTTTTTTTTCCAGTGCTACTAGAGCCAGCTTTTGCTCCCTAGTGCGTGAGGTTGGCGTTGAATCAGAGTTGCCTGCATTCTCCACCATTTGTGGTAACTCTCACCTGCCGGGGGTTAGGCTGCCGAGACACCACAATATATATACAACCCATTCTCACTCCAAGCGCGTAGCATATTGACGCTTTGTCCCGTCCCTTGTGCGTCGCTTGTTACTAACATGGTACCCTTGAGTGACCCATGAAACGACTTGGGCTTTCCGACTAAACTCAATGTAAACCCATGGAAGTCATCTTTGACGCTTATGGCAACTGCTCCCCCATTAGCCTAACTGCTCCCCCATTAGTCAACTGCTCCCCCATTAGGAGCTAACCTCTCCCAGACCCTAACCCTAACCCTAAACCTAACCTCTCCCACCCCCACGCCTAAACCTAACCTCCCCCAGACCCTAACCCTAAACCTAACCTCTCCCACCCCCCATGCCTAAACCTAACCTCCCCCAGACCCTAACCCTAAACCTAACCTCTCCCACCCCCCACGCCTAAACCTAACCTCCCCCCAGACCCTAATGGGGGAGCAGTTGACTAATGGGGGAGCAGTTAGGCTAATGGGGGAGCAGTTGCCATAAGCGTCAAAGATGACTTCCATGGGTTTACATTGAGTTTAGTCTGAAAGCCCAAGTCGCTCATGGGTCGCTCAAGTGTACCATGTTAGTAACAAGCGACGCACAAGGGACGGGACAAAGCATCAATATGCTAGGTGCTCGGCGTGAGAACGTGTTGATATATATATTATACATGTATATGTATATTATGTGTGTGTGTGTGTGTGTGTGTGTGTGTGTGTGTGTGTGTGTGTGTGTGTGCCTGTGCGTGTGTGTGTGTAAAGAATGGCGGATGAAATCTCTTGTTCTATGCCTAAACCGGAAGAGGGTGTGAGTTTGGCTTTATATACACAGCTGTAGAATGAAAATAAAGTGAGTATTTAAAGAGGGATCTGTGATTAATAATTAATTAAAATACAAAAGTTATTTTCAAAGCATATCAATATGCCTATATGCCTATATGCCTATAAATACATCTGCCAAAAATCTACAAAGATTAAACCCCAAAGTCCAATCAGTCACTAATTGTTTATTATTCAATTTAATATCAAATTAGGTCAATATGATCAAGCTCATATGGAAACGTTATTGACACACAAACAAAATCTTTAGGTAGGAATTAGCCCAATCTGGGAACACAGAGCCTATCAGTCTGACAACTAATATGACTCTGGGACATATTATTTCGGGGTTTCCGCTGTATAGCGGATGTCATATGCAGTCTCATTTGCAGCCATTTATCATTATTAATAGCTGAAATGTCATCTGGACCTACACTCAATCAGCTCCAACTCCATTCCTTCGTTAATTGGACTGTAAACAATAACTGTGGTGCACGAAGTCTTGACACGGACATCCACTGAGCGGAAACCCCAAAATATCAGCCGTCTGTCCCAGAGTCATATTAGTCGTCAGACTGAAAGACTCAGATTGGAATGCCCAGATTGGAATTAGCCTAACTCTGTGATTTACCTAAAACATACAAGCCTATTGAATATACAAAAAAAACGTAATCACAACATCAAATGAAAAGTCTCCTAAATACTAGAAGTCCGTTTGAAATTAATTTGAGATGGTGTTTATATTTTGCACAATGTCTATGTCTAGGGGTCCCCAGCAAACTGATCAATCGCTAAACTTCACCATTATTTCATTTATAAGAA
>NC_139625.1:49313116-49353116 GCF_964638095.1 Poromitra crassiceps | reverse complement strand
CACGACCCAGCAGGCCAGCTACCCCCAGGCTAAGAGCCTCTCTCCCGGCCCGACACCCAGGGTCTGTCTGAGAGCAGGTCGAGGTCACTGGGGGCTGGGTTTACCCAGGCTACCACCACCCAACCCCTACCCGCCCTGCCCCTCACCTTGCCTGGGTCCCACACCTCCGGCCGAGACCCCTTCAGAACCTCTTAGCCGGGTACGGCTATTTCAGCAGCTGTAGCTATCATTCCGATGTTGCTGCTCTGATATAGGCTATGCGTGTAGTAGCCCGCCTTGGTAGCCCCGAACCAGACCAACTCCAACACATTCTCTGACGTTGTATCCACTACTGTGCATCTCCAACAGACATCAAACACTCGATGTATGTCTTGTAGGCTCTATATGCCAAGAACCACATATGTATGAGTTAAGTGTTGTGCCTCACAAGTGCCTATATCATTATGTATGAATTAATAGTTATGTGCCACAGATAGTAAAGTCACGACATACTTATGTATTAATTAATTGTTATGTGCCACAGATAGTAAAGTCACGACATACTTATGTATTAATTGTTATGTGCCACAGATAGTGAAGTCACGGCATACTTATGTATTAATTAATAGTTTTGTGCCACATATTGTAAAGTCACGACATAATATCCTCACAAATCATTAGCTGATGCTGACCATGAAATCACTTTTATACAGTATAGTCATGAGAACAATTCAAAATATATAGGTAATCAGTGAAGACCATCATTGGAGTTATAAAAGCACATTTATTTATCAAGTTTGTGAACATGTCCATTCTGCCCTGGAGCAAGGACTCGCTCTCCAGTGCCCCTTGTCTGTATCAGCTGGGGGGAAACAGTCTGGCCTCTCCCCTCTCCTCCCCACGGCCCGCGTTGCTCGATCTCTCCAGCGGGTCCACCTCCAAATTCCAGCTCTCGTCCTTTTTCACTTGTGTTGCTCTTCACTTCCCGAACCAACGTGACTGTAGCGACAAGTCTCCACCATGCACACACACACAACAAACAAGCTAGCTAAGCCACAAGCTAGCTAAATTGCTACGGCTAGCTACCTGAAACTCTAACAAACCCGCTCGTTCCTCTTGCGATTGGTATCCATTCGACACTGCCACCACCACTGTGACCGACTCTTAGGCTTTGCAGTTTGTACTCTTCGTAGAATAAGAACACGGAGGCTGCTGTTGATATTATTGGGGCAAAACGACCACCACGTTGTGTGCAAACCAGCTAGTTGCTCGACCACGAGAATAAGTGTCACGAAAGACATGGCACACAAACAATTACTTCCGTTGCCTCAGCCTGCCATCAAAAATAAAAGCACGCAGAGCTCAGTACGTAGCTGGTTACAACATGAATTTCGACTTTTATTCTGAAAGTCTTGGCCGGAAACAACATGTTTTCTCGTGGCTACCTTGACAGTGGCCCAGTAATAGCACACTCACTCAGTGCGCTTTTAGCCTATTTCGGATTACCAGGGGCAAGTCCCAAAGATACATGCAGCGGATGCCAGATTGGGTAAACCCATGGGCAAGCCTCTTTTAGGCTACTGTCAATTTGAGTTTACCCGTGAGCACCAAGCATCAATCACTCGATCAGCCTGAGCCACGAGAGGAACCTCCATAAAATAGCGTAGCCTACACTACTACACTAGTAACAAGTAATCAGAATGATAGCCTACTGATACTACAGCACAGCTGCTGAAATCGCCGTAGCCGGCCGGCCGAGGCGTGCACTGAACCCAGTTCGCCCATACACACACGCTTCCCGGTCATAGCGCCAGTGTCCCCGCCAGGCCACCACCACTGACAAACTACCGTAAACAGCAGAGGCGACTCCGCTGCACCCCGAACGCCTCTCTTTACAGCCAGCTAGGCACCGGTCAAACAAAGAGAACTCTCTTTCCCCGAAGTCGAGTATGTTTCCCCTGAGATGTCGCTCGGACATAGCCTGGTAAACCAGCCCGTCATGTGAACTCACATTTCATTTGGAAATGAAATGTGAGTTCACGTGACGGGCTGGTTTACCAGGCTAGCTCGGACAAGGAGGAGCGTGACTAGCGCATCCCGTCTTCGTGCAACGGGGGAAACTCAATCGATTTCCTGGTTGATAGTGGTAATTAACACATGAATTACGGTATTATTGAACACAGTGTGTTGATGTATGTGTTGATGAGGAATTAACTATGATGATATAGGCATAGCCTACTTAATTAATAGTAATTCATATATGACTCGGTGTGTTCATCAAACATACCTTTCATTAGTTGATGATGCGGTAAGCATCAATTAATGGCTTAATTCATCATGAGTTAAGCATGCATTCATGCACATGTTTGCACCAGTATTGTAAAGTGTTACCGTGTTTTCATTTGTCTGCTCTGTGTGTGTGTGTGTGTTTGTGTGTGCAGTGTTTTCATCTGTCTGCTCTGTCAATCACGTCTATCACGGGCTTGCTCTTGCTGGTGCAGAATCTAATGTGTAGTGCTGGAGCCGGCCCACAGGGGGTGCTGTCCTGGCTTCACGCTCCAGGTCTCTGATCTGGATCTGTTGACTTGAACTGCTGTACCAGGCAGCTCCATGTCTGTTCTATTAATTTCATGTGATCGAGTCCTGCTCACTCTGTTACACACGCACGCACCCTCCCCCCATACTGTCCATTAACTCATTGAGTGCCAGCCACTTTTGGAGAACGGACGCTCCCAGTGCCAGAGTTTCAGAGCGTTTTCAGTGATTTCTCGAGGCCCACAGAATATTGTGTGATATTACTATGTAAACACCGAACACGCACAAAGAACGATGAGACTCTATTGTATCAGCAGCAAAAAAAAGTTTATTGATATCATTTTCCGTTCTTTACTTATCAGCCAGAGAAGATAGGTCAAAAACAGAAAAAATTGGCGTTTCCATCTAGAAGCTGAGATATTGAGCCTTTTGTGAAATATAGCATTTCAAGCAAATCACTGACTCTGAAACTAATATTTTCTGACCTGAAACATCTGAACAGTAATTTCCTTCAATATAACAGCACCCCCACCCCCACCCCCCCTCTACTGCAAACTCCTCCTCCGTGGGTGTGTCATGATGTTGCTGCTCGCTCTGAGTGCTGCTTGTGTCAGGCGAGTCTGCTGCCTGGATGGCGGCCGCTCGTCGGGGCAGTGTGGATCGGGCTCGCTCGTTTCTGGGGTTTCAGTTGTGAGCTGTGAAGCTGCGTTCTGGGCTTTCTGGGCTTTCTGCTGCCCTGCGTGCCCCACCCCCCTCCTCCTCCTCCTTGGGAGTGTCTCTGGGCTGCTGCGTTTGCTCTCGCTCTGCTTTTGCTCTGACTCTGCACTGAAAAGTGCGCTGCATCCCCCCGCTTTTTCACATCGTGTCGCCAGCTCCCAGCTGAGAATAATGTAACTTTTCAGAAAGACGCTGGTGTCGCCAACTAAATCATATGGAGGGGCTATTGCAGCGGAGACGGAGGGGCTGTGGCAGCAGATTGACTGCTGTTCACAGGCACAGCTAACGTTATGCTTCATGCATATCGATCGATGCGATTTCCGTTTCCTCATGACTTCTCCTCTTTTCTCCTGGCCTTTCTCTAATCTGGAGAGCACTGTCGCCACCTAATGGGTCCCTAAAATAGCTTTTACACATTCAACAGCCACCATACTTTCACAGGAGATGGATCTGGCTTTGATGCACGTCCCACCGTCAAAAAACGCAATTGACGACTTTAGTCGTCTTTGGCACTCAACGTTACTAAAGCAATTGACGACTAAAGTCGTCATTGGCACTCAATGAGTTAAGAACACACACACACACACACACACACACACACACACACACACACACACACACACACACACACACACACACACACACACACACACACAGTAAGCTCTTTGTTGGACTCTGAGGATTCACACTGAAACACTTTATTGTCTTCAGCCTCCATCTGTCTATTTCTGTCCTCTGCTCAGAAGACAACATATGAATACACTGTAGAGGTCAGGATTTGGCATAAACAACATGAAAGCATAGCTCCATCCTGCTGCTGCTGGTGTGATGTTTTCTCTGCACTTTGGGCCCCTTTAGTACCAACTGAGTATAGTTTAAACTCCACAGCCTACCTGAGTATAGTTTAAACTCCACAGCCTACCTGAGTATAGTTTAAACTCCACAGCCTGCCTTAGTATTGTTTAAACTCCACAGCCTGCCTTAGTATTGTTTAAACTCCACAGCCTGAAAAACACAAAAATAGACAAGCAATGGGAAAAGAAAAAATATATATATATATACGTGCATACATACAGTACATATACTGTACATGCACACACATAAGGAAATGTGTATGCATATACATGCATGTGTACACCAACATACACAGAAAAAAATAAAAATAAACCTGAGTATTTCTATTTCTGTCAACTTTCACTTTTACTACACTACATTTCCTAAATAAAATGCATAGTTTTACTACACTACATTTCCCCTAAACATCTTAGTTACATCTTAGTTAAGTAAAATCAGGAGAACAGGAGAGTGACATTAATCATGATCCACACTCCATTCCAGTTGGTGACGGTAATGCAAGATAAAGTTGTTTGCCAAACATAAAACTCAAGAAGAGGATGATTTACACTCAAGCCCAGGCATGTATTTTGCTTGCTTTTTTATGAACAGCTTTTACTTGTAGGCTACTTACTCAGCATTTACTTGTTTACTTTCAATACTTAAGTACATTTAATATCAGAAAATTAATTTTGATACTTCAGTACAGTACAGTAGATACTTTAAGACTTTTACTTTGACTAATACCAAAGTCATTTTCTGTTCTCAGATATCTGTACTCAAGTGTGGCTTTCAGGTACTTCATCCACTACTGCACAAATCTGAAATCATCTCAACCTGACTGCTTCGCTCTAACGTTCCTCACATGGCCTCCAGTCAGCACCTCTGAGTCTGAACAACAATAGACTCTTATCAGTCTATTTCTGCTCCTCTATCAATTCTTAACCAGCCAACTGAAACTTTAATGCTGCTGCTGGCTTTGTGTGGAACTTCACGTCAGTTTGAACTCCACAGCTCAAACCTGCCAACATATCCTCAAATACTGATGTTTGGTTATGACCTCTTGGTGTCACTTTTTAACACACTTTTTCACAAGACCATAGCCAACAACTTCTGTTATGGTTCTGGTTAGGCAACTAAAACAACTTGGTTAAGGTTAGAGAAATGTTTGGGAATGGTTAAATAAGAAAAACGTGATAAATGTGGCTTATGGTTGAAAACGCTTGGGATCGAACCCCCAGTCATCAGCATCAAAGGCAAACCTATATGCCTATCCACCACAATGCCCCTACTTACTGGCCACCGTTTTATTAGTCTCGCAGTAGCCAGCCAAGATAGATATCTACGTCTGGGGCACAGCTCTTGAAAAGTGGTTAAGGACCGCCCTAAGACCAAAACAAAATGCATAACAGGCATATGAATTGACCAATCATGGACCTCCTTATTTGGGTGACGCAACTCGTGGGCAGTACACAAGAGAAATGAAAGCGTGACCACATTAGCCTGTGTTGGCCACCCTTCAATGGCTTCCGGTCCGCTGTAGGATCAACTTTAAGATTTTGTTAATTGTTTTTAAGGTTTTAAATGGGCTGGCACCTTCCTATCTCGCAGATCTCATACATATCCATACTCTAACCAGATGCTCTTACAGTAGGGTGCTTTCACATTGGGGACCCGGGAGTGGAACCCAGCACACTTATCCCCAAAATTGACCCCAGGTGCAGTTCATTTCATGAGTGTGAACGTTGCGTTCCATGCCATGCCATGACAGGGTCCACTTGAAAAGGTGGGGGACGGAACACTTGCGAATGTGAACGTCAACCGTACCGAACCACGTAGACAACACACGGGCGAGGATACACTCCAGCCGTAGTTGATGATGCAAGTGTACTCTGCAAATGTTCCGTTCCCGAGCACGGAAGACATTTTGTAATGTGAAAGCTGACCAGCGGGGGAGAGGGGAGGGGGCAATCATACTCGGACACGGAACGAACGCAATTGTCTTCAATGTGAAAGCAACCTTAGATGTGCCGAGATTGAGGCGGAAAAATAGAGGCGACCAAGCATTCGTGGTGGCTGCCCCTAATCTGTGGAACAGCTTATGTCCACATATGAACTGCTGAGTCCTTTAAGTCTCTACTACTAGACTCATCTTTACTCTGTGGCTTTCAACTTGAGCTGAGCTGTCACTTTCACTACATCTTATTGTTTATTTCTGTGTTTACTGTTTCTTAAATTTTATATTTGCTTACATGTTAAGCACTTTGGTCAGGGGTTGTTTTAAATGTGCTATACAAATAAACGTTGCCTTGCCAAATCAACACAACTAACTTCAACCAGATTAACTCTAATGTTTATTAAACGCCTGATGCAATTTAACATTCAATAAAGCATCAGTCTAATTAAACTGAATGAATCAACACAACTTCAACACATTTTGGCAACTGGATGAAATCAGTTTAAATTGCTGAATAAAATAAATTGAGAACAAGCTAAAAAAACATTTTATGAATCTGTTCTAAGTCTCAGAGGAAAAAGATGTATCAACTCTTTTGGCTGACGCTGCATTTAAGGAGGGGGCTTTCCTGTGTGTGTGTGTGTGTGTGTGTGTGTGCGCGCGTGTGTGTGGGTGGAACAGCCATATATCTCCTCTTAGTTGGTCTCAGCCTCTCTCTTGTGTGTGTTTGTGTGTGTGTGTGTGTGTGTGCGTGCACGCGCACGTGATTGTGTTTGCACGCATTTGTGTGTCTGTGTGTGTTGAACAGCCATATATCTCATCTCCTCTCTGTTGGCCTCAGCCTCTCATGATAAACTGTTTCTGACCGCCAGAGTCTGGACTGAGGTTGTGCATGTTTGTGTGCGCGCGCGTTTGTGTGTGTGCGCGTGGTTGTGTTTGCGTGCGTGCCGTGTATGTTGTCTCACATGTGTATCCAGAGACACAGACGTCATCTAATGAGCTCACTGGAAAACACATTACGACTGGAAAAATTATACAGTAGGTCCAAGTTATTAAGATATTAGGAAGGGCAGATATGAAAGGGTAGAATTAACTGTGTGTCTGTGCATGTGTGTGTCTGTGTGGTTGGCTTTTAAAAACATTGAAAAACGATTAGGCTAAATGTTTAAAGTCTTATTCCGTACAACAGCATGTTGTAAAAAATGAGGACGACGACATGGAAGTCGTTGCTGCTCTATTCCATTCTATTCTGTTCTTTTCTGCTCTTCTGCTGCTTTTGACTTGCACAAGTTACACATTCCTCAGAGACTGATGGGACAGACAGTGTGTGTGTGTGTGTGTGCGGTGCATGTCGGCAGGTCTGGAGGCATAGCCTGTAGAAATATCATGACATAGCCTCTGTGGCGTCACCCATTGGTTTGTGGACTTCCGTCCTGAGGCCTGCAGTTTCTGCCTATATATTGTTTCATTCAATGTCATGATGCAGCTAAAATGTTAGTAACGTTGCAGTTAAGTTGTTTATTATGTGCAAAATGGGCTGACCTATTGATAATATTCTGTTAAATCACCACACGGCCATCTTGGTAGGAAAATAGCAGGTGATTGTAATCAATTAACAGGTGATTACAATTAAGTGACACAACCAGCCAATGAGCTGTGTGTATTGTAGCGCCATAGTGGTATGAAAATGCTTGTGACGTCATGTGAATACTATGAATAGCAAAGGGACAGAGAAGGAGGAATCGCTGATGTTGATGACTTGGAGGTCTGCTTTGAGTTGAATTAGTAGTATTAGTAATTACACAATTTTCACCAACATCAGATTATTTGTCAAAAGGTTTCGAACCATTTTACTTCATGGTACAAGAGACATGGGAATTTTACATAATTTGGTATGTGGGATCAAAAAACAGTTGAATCAGAAGCAACAGCACCTGGTGACCTGGACGAAGTGCGGAGCGAGGTGGTTATTGTAACAGATGCACAGTCAACATAGTCTGACTGTTACATTATTGTAGAAAAGGGTCCATAATGGCCCACCGTCAGGCCTGTTCTTGGGGCAGTCGATGCCCACGAACCGGCGCGCCAACGACGTAATGACGATGACATCATCATGACGTCAGAGTTCACCTGTGAGGTCATCGGCGACGTCAGGCGGTCTAGGCTGACTGATGGCAGACGGGACTTTACGGGGTCACCGATGATGTCATAGCATAGAGTTCACCTGTGAGGTCATCGCCGATGTCAGACATAACATATATAGTGCTCTGTGACGCTGTATCCGGTATTCTTACTCTCTATTCTACTTCATAATGTCTACCCTTGCCACGACCAAATCCGAACCCGAGCTGAATCCTGGCTGTCCTACAACCAGCCAGGCCCTGGTGACCGACTGCCTTACAACCAGCCAGGTCACGAGTGGTATTCCTTCAACCGCGTCCGAGGACCGACATCTCTGTGGTTCTGATCGACCACGGCCCGTGAGCCCTCATCTACGATCCAGCACACTTCACGAGGCAAGCCCACAAGCTTCGCTACAAATTGGTCCTTCGAGCCGGATCAGAGGACTTGCGACGCTCAGAGATGGAGCAGGAGTCAGGTGAGCTCGCTCTGGTCACGGCACCTCGCCGACCAGAGGAGCAATCCTTTCCCCACCAGATCGAATCTGGATACAGCAGGAGTAGTACTCAGGGGCCAGACCCCCTACACTCCCACCAGACGATCCGATCGGGGCAGGAGCTCATCCGCAGCCACCACCGACTCCGTGCTCAGGTAGCACAAATTGAGGCAGATTTAGACCAGATAAGGGCCGAGTTTAAGGCAGATGAAGCTGCAGAGAACTGTATGGAGCTCCTATGGATCAAGGCCAGAGCCCTACCGGCCTTTGGCCACACTAGCGCTAGGAGGAAGGCACAGCAAGCAACATCTCATGAAGAGATCCTAAGGATGGAAGCCGTAATGACGCAGGGCTATGCTAGGTTGAAGGCTGAGCAGGAACAAAGGGCGCCACCCACCTCACCGGTGGCCGCACCCCGGCTCAACATTTCACCCGTGCCTCGCACCCCCCACGACCAGGGTCAGGTCAGCACGGTGGCTCCAGAGCCAACGACCCAAACTTCGGAACCCACTGTTCCAGTGCCAATGCCACCAACACTCCCACCTAGGACAGAGGTCGCCGACCCTGAGCATGCAATAGAGTGCAACGGGGCGGCCGAGCCCGCCACCGGGATACACCAGACTCAGGGAGGCATGGCGAACGCTGAGACCAACAGCCTGGGGCACAGTCAGCCGGCCGGCATCAATCATTCCCACAAGATAGCCGGACACGACCGCTGGGACCCCCCCCAGAGGGCGGGACCAGCCATCTCAACTACCTATTCCCAGAATTCACCTCCTGGCCCTGCCCGGGCTCATGGAGACAACTCCAGCCAAGGCCTCTAGGGAGGCCAACAAGTCCGAGCAAGTGGAGCAAGTGGACATGCCTTTGCGGACGGCGAGGCAGGAGCCCCAGATGCTTCACGGGGCGGCCGTCTCCCTCATCGTCTCGCCGGCAATTTGCCCAGAGCAGACCTATTGCACCAAGAGAGCCTTTACGGAACCGAACCTTGGTCTAGGCGAGCAACCTTACCCCATCACCGCCCTGCAGCAGGAATCCCGCCCGAGGAATTTGCCCCTCCATCAGTTCGGGAGGATCCATCTTGTCCTGCTCATACAGCACCTATGGAAATGGGAACCAGGCTGGGATGATCCAGTCCTACCTGAGACACTGCTGCAGGCCTGGGAAGAGTGGGAGGACGAGCCACCGCAATCACAGGTAGCTGTTGTGGTCGACATTGCGCGGGGAAGGCCCCTTCCCGCACTCACCACCAGCAGTCGGGGTTGCGGATCCCCCTTCCCTCTTCTCAGCCCAGATCGCTGGCCAGAGACACCCCGACTCCACACGACCGCGGATAAGAGCGAGGAGTTGAAGCCAAGTTACGGTGGCCTCAGGTCGGCTCCCCCCATGCCGGAGGAGTGTACGACCTTCGGTGCCCTCAGTGAGGATGCCACACCGGCGCTCCACGGGGCGGCCAACGAGGCACTAGGGGCAGAGGCCTCCCTCCAACGAGGGCAGACAAACTGCTTCCTCACCGACCCTACGCCGCTGAGGTTCCTCAACTGGAAACTCAAGCCACCAGAACCAGAGGCTCCTCACTACCGCAGTAGCTGGGTAGACCCCCAGCTCCTGAGCGGCTCCCGCGCTGACCTCACGCCGCCGAGGTTCCTCAACTGGAAACTCAAGCCACCAGAACCAGAGGCTCCTCACTACCGCAGTAGCTGGGTAGACCCCCGGCTCCTGAGCGGCTCCCGCGCTGACCTCACGCCGCTGAGTTTCCTCAACTGGAAACTCAAGCCCCCAGAGGCCACTACAGCTCACTACAGCAGTTGCTGGGTAGACCCCCAGCTCCCACACACATCCTGGCCAACGAGGACAGTCACCAAATCTTGGCTCTTGTGATGTACGGGACTGGACAACAACGTGTAGACCCGTACCTACACCCGGCCGGTGGCCAAGCGGACCACAGCCCCCCTCACTGCCAGAATAATCAACCAAGCCCTGCCTATCGCAGGTGGGACTGGAGGGCCATTCCGGCCATTTCTGGAAGAATACAGATTCCCCACAGGAATCTGGGAGCGGCTGTAGAAAAGGGTCCATAATGGCCCACCGTCAGGCCTGTTCTTGGGGCAGTCGATGCCCACGAACCGGCGCGGCAACGACGTAATGACGATGACATCATCAATGATGACGTCAGAGTTCACCTGTGAGGTCATCGGCGACGTCAGGCGGTCTAGGCTGACTGTGATGGCAGACGGGACTTTACGGGGTCACCGATGATGTCATAGCATAGAGTTCACCTGTGAGGTCATCGGCGATGTCAGACATAACATATATATACAAGGTGCTCTGTGACGCTGTATCCGGTATTCTTACTCTCTATTCTACTTCATGTCTACCCTTGCCACGACCAAATCCGAACCCGAGCTGAATCCTGGCTGTCCTACAACCAGCCAGGCCCTGGTGACCGACTGCCTTACAACCAGCCAGGTCACGAGTGGTATTCCTTCAACCGCGTCCGAGGACCGACATCTCTGTGGTTCTGATCGACCACGGCCCGTGAGCCCTCATCTACGATCCAGCACACTTCACGAGGCAAGCCCACAAGCTTCGCTACAATTATCATACATGATATATAATATATACCTGTCTCATCGTTTAGCCCATGGTACACGTGTGCACAAAGCGGCTGACATTGTGTATGAGGTTTATATGTGCAAGGTGCTCAATATATTTTCAGTGATTGGATTAGCTCACTTGTTAGAGCAGTGAGTTTGAATGTGGGAGGTTGGGGTTTGAATCCTGTGTGGAACACTGCTTTGAGTGACAGGGCTAGTTGCTAGCTGTCTAATGCCCCAAACACATACAAAGCATCAATTTCTGCTCCTATAGTGGACTGCAGGGATCAGATACCAATAGCACAGAACCAGTAGTATTTAGGGGGAAAGGTCACTAATTTATATGTAGGCAGGCACAATAACTGATGAATAAAAAGTTGTTATATTGTAGTTTCGAGGCTGTAATTGTCCTACCTATCTGTCATGCAGAGTGGAGGGGAAAAAGCAGCACTGCAGGGAGGATGAGAAAATGAAGCAATCCACTCTGTCCAAACTTTTGCCGATCTAACTAATCATGACATGCAGGGAAATATATTTTGGTAGCCGATGTGTTTAGAAGAGCATTCGCACTTTGTTCAGACAGTCTTGCTATAGTATAGCGTTATATTTTACATGCTTGCTGCTATATCTAAACTGCCGTGAGATTTGTTTGTGGACCAGAGAGACCGACACGGGAATGAAAGTGGCCGAGCAGAGAGAGAGAGAGAGGTGGTAGAGCTGAGAGTGTTCTGGTCGCTGCTGGGTCCTCATTTGATGCTCCAAAATCGAAACAGGTTCGGAGTACGTGCGTCAAGGCAGTTTGACGCGCGCCAGAACGCTCTCGGTGCGCATCCGGCCATTTAAAACCGGGTGGACTTCAAAACACGAGCATCAGTGTGTTTGGAGCGTTAAGGCTGAATTATGCTCACCCTGCCGTGAAGGGCGCGGGGGTGGAGCGAGGGCCGGGCGCGTCAAATGACGTAAATTTGTTGGGCGTGGTTATTCGCTAGCTCCGTCGGGCGCTCGCGTTGTGCCTGATTTTTTTTCTCACAGCGCGAGCAGCGCACGGCTTCTCTCCAAACATGGCCGCTTTCAAGCCACTGAGCCCTGAACACTGAGCTGTGTTTTCGCCACATTTCTTGACCCATGTGGTAGGCTATAAACTTTGATTTGCAACTGTTCGTTTTTAGTCATTTCACCAAGTAAATGTGTTGTGTTGAGAGCATTATTGAGAGAGATTAAAAGCAGCACAGAGTAGTAGGCTATCAGGGCTGAGAAGTAAAAAGCGGTCGTTTGAGAGTGAAAGCGCACTCAGTACTGCACATAAAAATAGCGTTTCATTGCGACTTTTCACAGGCTGTTCTCACCATTGTACAATACATGCTGATCACTTTCTGAGTATAATGGCATCACCCCCAGCGCGAGGTCTGCACGGAGACTCGCGGGGCCCCACCCCCACGGAGCTTTGCTCGAGTATAAGAGCACCTTTAGGCATCAGCTCCTCCCCAGCTCCACACTCTCGTCCAAATATGGTCACTTCTGGCTCTAGGTATGGGGGAAGGCGACGGTCAAAATGTCAAACTCAGGGCTTCAAAACGGGAGTCCACAAACCACTGGATGACATCACGGTGCTTCGCCCATATACAGTATTTATACAGTGTAGGACGAATACTTATAATGCACTAATACTAATATACTTACAACAACAGATACGACGATAAAACACGATTTCAGACGGAAGCCCGTCTTTATTGTCACACGAACACTACAACACATGCATGCGGCCACAACACACACTCATGCTGACGGTGGCCGGTGAAATATGTCCTCTGCATTTGACCCATCCAGGCTTGTCCTTTCCTCCAGGGGGCAGGCCAGGAGCAGTGGTCGCTTTTTCTTTCCAGCGCCCGGGGACCAACTTCAGATGTTGTCGTCACTGGTCGATGATGATCTTCTGCATGTTTTTAGTGGGGGGTTATGTACGGAGGAACCCCCTGGGGGGTACAGGGAGAACATGCAAACTCCACACAGAAGGGCCCTTTCGACGAGATAGCCCACCTGGGCAGTAGGCACTGAAGATACGGGGGGGTCACAACTCCAGCGCCCACAGCGTCCCAGGCGACAGCGCTACCGACTGCGCCACCGTACCCCTAGACATACTAGATACTCTGAACAGACAGTAATATTAAATACTAATATTATTATTAACGGTAATACTATTGACATCAGAAGAGACTGAACAGCGGAGTGTAAAGAGTTTATTAAAAGAGTTGATTCAGTACAATATTAACCTGTGGAACAGTATTAGAAGTTCTCCTGACAACACTAAGGTTGAGATTACATGACCAGTGGTCACATGACCATTTCTCTGCACTTCCTTTTTTCACCTCAGACTAGAGTGATGTCACAGACCTCACGAGGAGCCAAAAGGAAAAAAAAAAAAAATTTTAGGCAGTTAAGGCTTCAATAGACTTGTTTAGAACTGCATCTGGTAACAGAACAAAGTAGGAATCCCGAATTGACTTTGTCTATTATAGTCTCCCAGGATTGGCTGATATGGGGAGGTACTAGATTATTGGAGGCTGTCCGCCAACATAGAGGGGCGGAGTAAAAAACAGGAAACTTGTGAAATAAAACCTGTCTCTAGCTTAGCCTCAAAAGATGGCCATTCTCTTCACAGACGAACAGAGGTTCCGCCGCTCTAGAAGCCTTGGTTAGCAGAGGAGTCTATATCTGCTGACTCTTCCCCCTCAGAGGCTCCGCCCCTCTAGAAGCCTTGGATAGCAGAGGAGTCTGTAGGCTGGTTTGAGTTGACTGCTGCCTCGCCTGGAAAGCAGACGAGAGCAGCCGAGTGCAGTCAGGTGTGGCATCAACAAGACGAACATCCCCGACTGCACACTCACTGCTCCTTTTCTTCTTCTACAGTTTCGTTTAACAGTAGTTAGTAAACAACTTAAAATGTGCATTAGCGCCACCCACACTCACTGCTCAAACGACCCAGCCCTTCAGATTACGTATTTTTATTTTAATGTAAGCATTACAGGTGGTATTTATGTAAAATATGGAGTGACAGCTTGGAATAGATATAAAAATAAAGTTTCTACATTTCACTGTGGGTTTGTGATTGAACCAATGAGTACTCGGCTCGATGTGCTTCCCGTCATCCTCTGCGTTGTGCAGTCAGGTGCAGTCTGTGGAGAGCAACTGCAGCGCCTCGTTCCAAATCTGCGCCCGCCTCGCTCTCGGACAGTCGGACAACTTTTCTAACCATCATGCAACGGGCCAAGCAAGTCGAATCTGCGCATAACTTGCTCATCTCAAATGAACCTTGTGTCTGCTGACCCCTCCCCCTCAGAGGCTCCACAGTCCACACCTCTAGAAGCCTTGGTTAGCAGAGGCGTCTGTGTCTGCCGACTCCTCCCCCTCATTGGCTCCACAGTCCACACCTCTAGAAGCCTTGGTTAGCAGAGGCGTCTGCGTCTGCTGACTCCTCACCCTCCTCCTGGCCAATAGAGGGCAGCCGGACCTCCATCTTCCTGCCTCCTCCCTGCGCCTCCTTCTGCTGCCCTGCTGGAACACAAAACAAACACACTTCAGTGCTCAGTACAGACATTGGTCAGACAGCACAAACACACACACACGCACACACACACACTCATCCAGTGCACATTCAATCAGAGCATGTGCATCCTAATTGTAAATGTAACATTTGTTTCGTTCATTGCAGAAGGTAGGCGATATAGTTAAGTTAAGTTAAGTTATCCTTTATTTATCCCCTTGGGGAAATTCATCCTCTGCATTTGACCCATCCTCTACTAGGAACCTTCCTAGAACTAGGAGCAGTGGGCAGCCACTGTGCAGCGCCCGGGGACCAACTCCAGTTCTTTTGCCAGTACCTTGGTCAGGGGCACTGACAGGAGTATTAACCCTAACATACATGTCTTTCTTGATGGTGGGAGGAAACCGGAGCACCCGGAGAAAACATACACATCATAAAAATATCCACTTTCTGTAGCTTGGCTATTTAAAAGAAGGAGGTGTGGACATTTAATTTCAGCCTATTACAATTCAATTTGTTTTTAAAGGGAGATAATTTCACTGGACTAACGGAAACACTGCACTCAACAATGGATTAATAGGATGTATTTCAGTGATATCTCAATAAAATTTGTGTGAAAATTATTAAAGCAGCTACGAGCAAGATTTTCGATTGTTATTAACACATTCACTGCCAGCCATTTTTTTTTTACTGTAGGTAGCTTCTGCCAGAGGGTTTTTTTGAGGATTCTGGCTTATCTTTCAAGACCCGAGGATTCTTTTCTGCTAAGATTTTGTGAACACAAAATATCTCAAAAGAACTAAAAGAGTCTAAAAGAGTTAGTTTGTAGAGTTAGTAGTTATGTAGGCATTAGCACTTGAATACAGCATGGTTTCAGCGTCTGAAAATTTAAGCTGAGATAAATAGCTTTTTGTGAAATTCGATAGAACAGTCACTTTAACCATTCATTTTTGGCATCAGTAAGACGTCAGACATCTAAACAATAGTTTTGAACAGTAATTTCCTCCATAACAGCAGGAAACACCCCTCTACTTCAAACTCCTCCCTCCGTGTGTGTTCTTCTTGGCTGCAGCGGGCGTGTCACAAGCGAGTTGCTGCTGCTGCTGCTCCTGTCTGCTGGCGGCCGCTGGGCAAGTCTGGATGGGCTCGCTCGTTTCTTGGGGTTTCGGTTGAGAAACCCCAAGAAACGGGGTTTCTTTTGCGATTCTGGTCTTATTTATGCTGCGTGTTTCAAAGTGTGTTGCACCCATAATCTATTATGCAAATTTGCAATCCCCCACCGCCAGCAATCAGCGCGAAAGCGAAAGCGTTTTCGCCAATCCATTTTACTGTATGAGAATGGTTTCATCGCGCGTTCCCCTGCAGTTTTGGCTCGGCTTTTTCTAGAATGGAGAGCACTGTCGCCACTTAGTGGGTCGGTGGAATGGGTTGTACACGTTCGGTGGCTCCAATATTTTTATAGGAGACGTGGGGGGCGTTGATCCACGTCCCACCGTCAAATTTTTTTTTTTTTTTTTAAAGCCGAGATATCTCGTCATTGGCAGTCAACCGTTGGATTTTGTAAGCCGAGATATCTCATCAATGGCAGTGAACGTGTTAAACAGTCTAAATTTAATATCTATGCATCACATCTTACCTCTAATAGTAGACGAGACCAACGCAGAGTAGTCTCGCTTGAACCCCGAGTGAATCGGCCAGTGTTAGTCTGTCTGTGGCCAGGGAAGATCAGGAAGTGAAATGAAACGGTTTGCAGCAGCCACTTCGGCCATAACCACAAAATAACTTCCAAAAAACCTGTTAGAATATAACGAGAGATGTTCGCGAGAGTATGCATGGCATTCTGATTGTTTATGGTATGTTGCTAGGCAGCGCGAACGGGGTAGGCAGGCAGCTGTGTTTCACTTCCGGGTTTCACTTCCGGGTTTATCCGGTCCGGCGGTAAGGAGAGAGAGAGAGAGAGCCCCCTGTTGACGCGAGTTTAGACAGACACAGACTTAATAATCATCTAAGGGAGCAATCTCCGATTCACACGGCTTTGGTCTCAGCTACTATTATAGGTAAGGTAATTATAGGTAATGTGATGCATCAATATTGTAATTATACTGTTTAATAACAATCGAAAATCTTGCTCGTAGCTGCTTTAATAGGAAATAGGGTCCGGATTCAAAAAACCTTAAATTTGGCCTATTATACTAACTTCCAGCTCTAAACACCAGTGGAAATGGCCCGTCCCTGTGTGACTGACCATTTAGTCAAGCCTCGCTCACAGAATTAGAATGCAGCCCCTCCTCTCTCTCCCCAGAGGGTTTTAATAGTCCATTTCCCTGGCTGATTAAAACTCCGCTCAGGTGTACTCCTCCACACAGGAGCTCTCCATGGTGCTGAACCTGTGTTGAGGCATTTTGGCCACTAATTAGCCATTTTTGCCCATTTAGTCGACCCTAATTACCTAATTCAAAAAATCTGTCTCCGTTACGTCACCCGCAGGGGTGCTCTTTACACTTCCTGAAAGAGTCAGTGTGATCGCATGTAAAATGCGTGATCGCATGTAAAATGGCGGCCGAACACAATTTCTGCTCACACACTCACACTTTGCATTCTTATTATGAGATTATATTAGAAATTAACGCACACATTTCTAGTGTGCCTTGCTGCTCGCGGACACAGTTTGCCATGCAGAACTGCCACCGGCCGCCTTGTTATAGTAGTGAGATTTCTTTTCTGGGACTCCGCTAGAGTTAGCCCCTTTTGGAACTGTGTCGCTTCACTCCACAGTCCCTTTCTCAAACGTTAGGGAGGATGAAAGTCCCAAGCAGCAGAACATGCCGATACGCTCGTCGATGGTGCTCGTCGAAAGCTTGATGCTCCTAATAAATAGCTTTAATATACCAATCATTCTGTGTTTTGCATGGAGTCTGGACTATGCCTGTTAAATCAGGTCCGGGTTTTTCCGGAGTTACCCTTCCAGACAAGAGGGATCGTTGTGTCTAAACATGGTGTCAGAGACTAGAGTCTCTCTGGGGTTGTCAAGCAAAGAAGAGCTTTCAACGGGGTCTGCGACCAGTTAATCAGGAAGAGCATCCGATTTCGCATGGCCTTCCCTGCTACCCTCGTCTTCTCCCATGGTGGAGAGAAATACTATACCAAAGCCGAGGAAGCTCAAGCACTCCTGGACAGAGGGGGTCTCTAGACCCGCAGTAAGTGATCTGATGACCGCAAAGACGTGATAGTCTTAAGCCTAGGCTACTATGAATGAATTGATTTGCTTGACTGCCCTGAAATAGCCTATATAATCAGCCCACTTTGATTTAAAATACATGGATGGTTGGGGGGTTCCTAAATAAAGTTTTCTTAAGTATGACACATGATAAATGCATACTGGAACTGAGCCGCCTGGCTGTCCGGGGATATAGAACATTATTTAATTTATATGTACTGCCTTAACTCCTCAGCTGTAGGCTGTTTTCTCACTGTGCCTATGTTACGCATGCACGCGTGTGCTTGAGCCCGAGTGGGAGACTTTGGGGCATGGATGTAAACTTTTAAGAGAAAAATAAAGGAGAAGTACAAATTGTTTTTTTTTGTTTGTATTCAATGAGAACATGGGCTAACCATCTATATTGGCTGAGTTTCCCAACAAAGAAGCTTCTTAAGAGTTAAGAAGCTTCTTAAGGAGTTAAGAAGCTTCTTAGGGAGTTAAGAAGGCTCCAAAGAAGTGTTTCCCAAACGCCTTCTTAACAGAAGAGAAGAAGAAAAAAAAGAGAAGGCTCTTAAGAAGCATCTTAACTGGAGCTGTCCACCATCTCGATGTGAGAGGTCCTCTGCGGCCCATTAGATGGCACTCTGAGCCCACCAGTGGGCCACGACCCAGTAGTTGAGAAACACTGTTGTAGAATAACCTAATCGTGGTCATGTTAAACAAGAACTTATTCTATTAAACATTATTTATTTCAGACATGGACTGCAGTTCAAATTGCTTTATATACACAGCATACAACAAAATTGCGAGAAACACTACAGAATTTAAGCGACCTTGGGTTCTGTGAAAGGTGCTATATAAATCCACAAGATTCTTATTATAAAAGGAATCCATTCTGATTAGAGGAATATAGCCTACTACGGTAAAACATTTAAAACACAAGTAACCATACATACAGGGGAGATTTTCAAGTGTTCCCCAATTTTAAACACTAAAGGGTGCATGAAAGAAAGGAAAAAGGGAAAAACACAAGAGGAACAGTGGACACAAGTATCTCCTTTTGCCTGACGCGGCTGGATCTGTCAGTGTTTTGTCATTAAGAAGGTGTTAAGAATGCCCCAGACCCTTCTTACAAAACCTTCTTAACGAAAGATCATCTTAGCGCTAAGAAGCTTTTGGGAAACGCAGCCTTCTTAACGGAAGATAATTTTAGGCTAAGAAGCAATCGGGAAACGCGTTGGCTTCGTTGGCTTCTTACGGGAGCCTTAAGAAGGGTCAAAGAAGCTTCTTAGCGCTAAGAAGCTTTTGGGAAACGCATGCCTTCGTAAAGAAGCAATTGGGAAACGCGGTTGCTTCTTAAGGGGGCCTTAACACATTCAGTGCCACAGCGCTTCAGTAAAATTGTCTGGAGCCTGTGCCAGATTCACTTCCATTCAGTTGAAAACAGCTATAGAATTTTTTCTATTATGGCTATATTAACGGGGCTGGACTTTAATGAAAGATTGAACACTCCTGCTTCTTCAAAGAAGAAATTTTGTTTCTAGACAGTTCCATTATGAAATTACAGCCTCTCAAAAAAGTGCACTTTCATGGGTTTTCTGTCGTTTTTTTTTTCTTTCCAAGATATAGCCCCTTTTATGAATACCTTTTGCACTCTAATTTCGAGCACATTGACTGACTCTGGCTGGTGTTTTCTGATGTGGTGGCGTGTGGTGTGGTTTCTGTGCAGCCTGTGTGTGTCACACACCCCTCTCCCCCCCCCCCCCCCCCTCTCCACCTCTGAGCTGCGGGCTCCTCCCACACGCACAGAGTTTGCTTTCTCGACTCGTTTTTGCCCCGGACAGATCCCAGCTTTGCTGCGCGCATCATTTCCTTGATGGGCATCAAGGAAATGATGCGCGCTGGCAAACGCGACTGAACGAAAAGGCTTGGCCCGTTCGGCTTCGGATGCTGCCTTTCTAGGAAATCGTGTGGAGATAGATAGAAGCATAAGAGCTCAGTTGTGAGCGCGGATGCAGCCGAGCCCACTCTCGCTGTAGACGGAGCAATATATAGGCTCTGGCAGAAAGCATGCATCGGTTTCCACGGCTTTCTCCGCTGTCTCCTGTACAAAGTAAAGGATCTGAGGTGGGTGGAGCAGCTCCTGTGACGATGTTTAAGGTGGCGCCGTGTGATCCCTTGAAGGGATTCATGCTCACTGGCTGGGTACGACCTTAAACAGCAGAATTATGGAATAATATGAATTATGATTTTAGGACGTCCACAGACGTCCTTGGCACTGAACGTTACTTTTTTTTAGGACGTGCACAGACGTCCTTGGCACTGAATGTGTTAAGAAGGGTTAAATTAGCTTCTTAGCGCTAAGAAGCTTTTGGGAAACCCAGCCATTATTTGTGGGAGGTGGGGGGGCAGGCTCTGAATCCGGAAGATGTCTGGACAGAAAGCAGGAAGGTGTATCTGTTTATGTACTTGTGTTTGTTTGTTTGTGTATAAGTCTTTGTCTGATGTTGTTATGAGTGTTTATGCCTTTTGATGTTTGTCTGAATGTGTATTGTTCCCAGACGTCATAAATCTAGCAAAGCTACCTTATGAGTTTCTTTAGCCATAATAATGGGGATGGAGATTATGTTCAAGAATGCTGCCTCGCTGGTGGAAACACAAACTGTAGACAATATGACCCGGAGGAACTTAACCGGTTAAACACTGGGACCACTTTTTCTTTGATGCATGTTAACATTAGAAGCCTATCCAAACATTACAACGACCTTGTTTCCTTACTTACCATTGCTGACTGTAAATTTGATATCATAGGTTGCTGTGAAACTTGGCTGAATGACAGGTCGTTTATCGATACTTTGAATCTAGAGGGTTACAATCTCTTCTATAAAAATAGACTAGGGAAATTAGGCGGAGGAGTGTGTCTCTATGTAAACTCCAGATTCCAGGCAAACGTCAGTGAAAATATTGATCTTGACCCCTCCGACTCTCTCTTCATTGGCTTAAATCTTCAAAATGGTAAAAAAGTCACAGTTGGAATAATATATCGCCCCCCTGACTCAAACCTTGCTGTGTTTAGGGACAAACTAGAAGAAACATTATATACTTTAAATAAGAAAAATAAGAACTGCATTCTAATTGGTGATTTCAACATAGACATCTCCAAGGAAGATGCGACTAAAAATTATTTCATTAATACTCTGCATTAATTTTCATATTTTCCAACGATAAACACCTATACAAGAGTAACACACACGCCCAAGTCTATCATAGACAATATTCTCACTAACATTCAAAATACTACGCTGGAATCTGGAGTGGTTCTGACATTACTGATCACTTCCCCATTGTGCTGTTTCTAAATCTTGCTTATGAACTAGCACCTCCTCCCTGTATAACAACTACTAAAGTATTAAACAACAAAACATTGAGGCAGTTGTGTGATAACCTGAAAATCAAGACATGGAATAGTGTTTTTAATGCTCATGATACAGATACTGCATATGACAGCCTCATTGGTGAATTATCTGATTCTATCCGCAACACTATCCCTGAGAAAACTGTCACATGCAGTAAAACTGATCAGAACCCTTGGCTCACAAAAGGGATATTAAATTCCATAAAACATAAAAACAAACTCTACAAACAGTATTTAAAACAACCGAGTATTGTTAATAAAAATAAATATAATGTATACAGAAATAAACTGACTCACGTAATAAGAAAAAGCAAGTGTATCCACTTCACCGATCAGATAAGACCATCTCAGGGTGACACAAAGAGGACTTGGTCAGTCCTGAATGAAGTTCTGAACAGGGACAAAAAACAATCGGTACTCCCCGACCCTGCAAACCTGTCTCAACAGGAACTCTCTGATCAATTTAATACCTACTTTACATCCATTGGTGAAGATCTGGCAAATAAAATCAGCCATCCTCAGGGTGTCTCTTATAAGCAGTATCTCACAGGAGACTATCCTAACTCCTTCTTCATGAAACCGACTGATAGTGATGAATTACATGACATCATCATGAATCTAAATAACACTCAGACAGCTGGTGCTGATGGAATCTGTAGTAAAATCTTGATTGCCATAGCCAAATTTGTCGTGAAACCACTCGCACACTGCATAAATCTCTCATTACATCTGGGTGTGGTTCCAAAAATGACCAAAATTGCGAGAGTAATTCCAATTTATAAATCAGGTGATAAAAATAGCATCACCAATTACCGACCAATCTCCGTTCTACCTGCCCTCTCTAAAATATACGAGAGAGTTGTATACAACAGACTTAGTAAATACCTAGATAAGCTCAATATACTCACCAGCTCTCAGTACGGCTTCAGAAAAAAAAATACAACTTGTATGGCCATTTTAGACCTCGTAGAAAAAAATCAATGATGCCATTGATCACGGGAACTGTGGAGTGGGTGTTTTCCTGGACATCTCAAAGGCCTTTGACACCATTGATTTTAATATATTACTGGGGAAACTGCACCACTATGGTATCCGAGGACTGGCTCTTAAATGGTTCAGCAGCTACCTACATAATAGGCAACAGTATGTTGATATAAATAATCATAAATCTAAAAAGTTGGACATGAAATATGGGGTATCCCAAGGTTCAATTTTGGGGCCTTTGCTTTTCATCCTGTATATCAGCGATCCTCAAAGTCCGGACTCCGGTCCGCATCCGGACCCAGACGCCGTCCTATCCGGACCGAGCCCTATAACCTACAAATCATTGAGAATTGTTACATTTCACGGAGCGTTTCTATTTTAACCGGCACATGGTTTTCTAGCCTTTACGGTATACTGGTTTATCTGCCAGGAAGCTCACAGACCAATGGATGCGCTGTAAATCATCACATGTGATGCTACTCAGCCAATCAAATATCCGATCAGATTCTGCCTGTTCCAGTGTTGCAGGCAAGAGCAGTGACACACGGACAGACGGAGTAGAGGCGAGAGACTCTGAGAAATGCGAGAGATAGAAGTAATTTCACATGGCTTGCTCAAAAGAAACGAGTAGACCGCAAAAACAAAGATTTAGTTTTAATCCGGAGTAGGCAGACTCTTACATATTCATTCATTGTTCTCACGGGCAGTTCAAAACCAGGCAGTATGTCTCATGTGAAGTGCGATGCGATCCTAACCTGTCTATGAAAGCGCCACACGAGCAAACACACTCAAATCCAGACTGAGGGCACACTCACACATTCACTGCCCAACGGCATGTGAAGTTTCCATTGCGAACGATCGATAGACAGACAGACAGACAGACAGACAGACAGACAGACAGACAGACAGACATACAGACAGACAGACAGAGACAGACACTGAGACAGACAGACAGACAGACAGACAGATAGATAGATAGATAGATAGATAGACAGATAGATAGATAGATGGATAGATAGACAGACAGACAGACAGACAGATAGGGAGCTCACTTCTCTCTAGAAAAGGTGGAGGAAAGGGAAGAAAAGGGGATTTTTTTTCTAAAATTAAAGCACTTTTAAGATGCACATTTTTATAAAGCACTCTGTTGTATGTTATTTTTAAATGCAGCCATTATTTTCACTTGAAATGAGAAAATAACATGTATTTATTATTATAATAGGCTAGTTATTTATAATTAATCCAGTTAAATATGAAAACTAAATAAACATTGTTGATGTTTATTTTGATTTAACAGTCAGTCGTTGTCTACATACAGAAATTGTACCATTAGGCTACTGCAATCATTGAAGTAGCCTAAGTTCAATGGCACTGAATCATAACGCAAGCTACGTTACAATTCCGGACCTTTGCTTGAGGACATTTTCTCTAACTGGACCTCTATGACTTTTAATTGAGTGCCCCTGCTGTATATCAATGATTTTGTTAACTCATCTAAATTACTATACAAAGTTATATTTGCTGATGATACAAATCTATTTATGTCCCACAACTCATTTGAGCTCCAAGACCTACTCAATGCTTAACTGCTGAAAGTGGATACCTGGTTCAAATGCAACAAACTGTCCCTTAACATCAGCAAGCCTAACTTTATCATATTTCATTCCAACAAAAATACAGTTGATCACATCTGTGTCAAGATAGATGGAAAGGAGTTGACAAGGGTAAATTCTCATGATGATAGATTAGGCATCCTCATAGATGAGAAACTCAACTTCAAATATCATATTGATCATTTATTGTCTAAACTGTCTAAATATGTCGGCTTATTTTTCAAATTACGTTACTTTCTTCCCTTGTCTGCTCTTCTCATCTTATATAAAACCATGTTTGAACCACATATATATACTGCAATATCATATGGTGCAATACTTTCCCAAGTCACCTCAAAAAATTAGAAAGCCTACAAAATAAAATTATAAGAGCCATATCCTGGTCAGGCTTCAACACTCCTACACGTCCCCTGTTCCATCGCTATGACCTCCTGAGGCTTGCTGATTTCAACCTTCATCAAAATGCTTCCATGATGTACCAAGTTGTCTACAATATAAACCCTAAACTATCTAAGCTTATTCCAGTCAGCTCTCCCATTCATACCCATAACACTAGAAACACACATCTTATTTTTGGCAAGAGAAGACGTTTAAAATGCACTAGCTTAACCATCACCACTAGGGGTCCGCAGATCTGGAATAAGCTTGATGAGAGCCTGAAAATGGCACAATCTATCTCCACATTCAAGGAGCAACTGAAAGTAAAACTGCTCAACTCATACTTATAGCTCACTACTGATCTGGGAATGTTTGTTGTTCGTTTGTTGATTGTACTGTGTATTTCTCTGTTGTTTACGTTGTGCTCTATGTTGTTTACTGTATGTATTGTTATGTTGTATGTAACTGTATTGTATCATGTTATGTAGTGTATTGTATCATGTTATGTCTGTTATATGCTGCCATTTATGCCTATTTGTGTCCTATAAAGATGACTACCTTCCTGCGCAGGCTCCCACTATAAGCTTTAAATAGCTTCTTGGGAGACCTGGCACTCACACAAACCTTTTTTAGGATGTCATTGATGACCCAAATGATGACTTGTATTGTGTGTTGTGCGAAATAAATGATTTGGAAAAAAAAAAAGAGTGTGGGGGCGCGGGGGCGGAGACGTGTTGCACACTAGAGTCTGCAGGCTGCAGCCACGAGTCAGTGTTTAGTCAGACTTTTAATTACATTTACATGTAGACTACATCAGAGATATATTTCAGAAAGCAATTCTCCACTCCATGAAAAACCTTCAACGCATTATTCAGGTGATAACGTGGGGTGGCAATGTGCCAAAAAGTGAGCGCTTGTTACATCGCCCAAAAGCACCCAGTCAAAATAGTGGTCCCACACGTTAAATGTGGAAAAGGCAATCTTACAGGTGACATTGACATCATATCTGACTGTCCTTCAGCTTTCAGAGAGTACAGACGTGTGCACGCTGTGCTCTGCTATCGCTTGCCTGCTTGCTTGCTATCTATCTGCCTGCCTACCTGCCTGCCTGCGGCCTCTCTATCTACCAGCCTGTCTGGTGTGGATCTACGACAATTTCTGGATTTTTCGGTGTTATTACGGCCCATATACATTTTTGGGACCCTGTGTTACTGACCTAAGGGCATGTCGCCCTGTAAAGGATGTACTGGCCACCTTCAACAAATTGCAATACTGGAAACTACCATCTTTTGTTTGAAAGACACTGGGATTATTTCTACACAGCCTCAGAACCAAATTAACTTGAGCTCTCTTTCCAATGGATTCACATAAGCTACGACGCCAAATGCTAACTTAGCGTTAGCTGCTCCCTCATCGGGTAATGTACCTGCAACCACCATCATGCTAGCGCCAGCTCCAGACAATGCTAACGAAGCTAGGCGGCTCTCCGAAGCTGCGATAGCCTGTGCTACTTTGGGGAAACAGACTGATGCTATCATAGCGTTAGCTGCCTCCTCGGGTAATGTTCCTACAAGTCCCACCATACCAGCGTTAGCTCCAGACAATGCTAACGAAGTTAGGCAGCCCTCCGAAACTGCGATAGCCTGCGCTACTTCGGGTAAACAAACTGACACTGTCCGCTTGAATGTTAAGCTGAAAAGGAGATGCATCTCCCACAGAATATTGATCCCCGATGCCTCAGAGAGTGCCTATTATCGCCCGGAAATTAGCTCAGCTACAGGCTGGCCTGCGTTAGCTAGCTCAGCTACTGTCGCTAGCTCTGAACAGCCATGGACTACAGTGAGGGGAGGAAACAGGGGAACCAAGAGATTTCCCCCTCAACCACTGATGTCTCTACAGCTGGTAAACAGATTTAAACCGCTATTGGGTGTGCCTGTATTACCGAGTGCCGACACGGATGCTGGCCCGACCCATCGACGCTCTGAGAACCGGGATAGGCTCAAAGCCAGACCTCTTGCGGATGCCTGGAGGCCGCAGCCTCCAGTAACATCCTTGCTGATTGGAGACTCGGATGTCAAATACATTGGCTTTAAAAACAATACCGCTACTCTCTGTTTCCCTAATGAGTTGATCCGTGACTTAACTCATTCATGGCCAGTTTAGGACTGCCAATATTTAGCACAGGCCAAAGATTTTCATAATTGTTGGTCATCTTTCAAGAACCACAGTAAATTATCTATTAGCACCAAAGTGATTTGCAATACCTCAAAATGAAGATGTACGTCTCTGGGTTCACCAGGAAAAAAAAGTGAGCTTTTAGCATGTTCTGTACTCTACTTATAGCCATTTATATACACCCTGTTTTCACCAAAAAGGTCTCTCTGAGAAGAGAAATTGCAGAAAATGGCATTTTTGTAAAGCACACAATCTCAGGCAGAACTCACTCTCAATTCTTTTATTTTGAACTGTATTGACATCAGACATGTAAATATTATTCGTTATGACACAAATGACAAAAAAATAAATATATATATATATATACATGAATTGCTTTTTTTACATTCAACAATACAGTTTACTCAGTGTGAGTGAGTGTGAATGTGTGTGTGTGTGCGCGGGGCCCATGTGTGTCTCTTTACATTACATTACATTTCGTCATTTAGCAGACCTAAATGACCGTCCTGACCTCATTCTGAGATGTGGGCTCACAATCGGCTCCTCATCTGAAATAAAAGCAACATATCCTCAGTAAACTATATAATCACATTTAGTACAGAGACAGTGTAGTGTACTAGTGTCTCAGTAAACTATATGATCATAGAATGCAGAGATCAGTGTAGTCTCTCTCTCACACACACACACACACATACACACACACACACTCCTTACCGCGAGATCATCCGGGTCCTGTCGCATTGGAGTCCAGTCTTCCTCGCCCTCGACAGGAAAGTGGCCGTGCTGCTTGGCTCTGTGTGAAAGCCATTTCTGTGGCGAGGCTGCTGTTCTCCTCCTCACAAAGTTGTGACTCCGTCTCGTCTCTTTCGGGCTGGCACACAGGAACGGGGTCCAGGGACCAGGATCGATCATGTTGGTCACGGGTTTGACTACCGCGAACAACTGATCGATGTCCGCTGCCCTGCAGCAAGGCGACCAGCGCGTGCAGCGCGCCGAGGGGCGTTTCAATGGCGTTTCTCCTCTCTGCACAAGGAAGCGCGTTTCTCTGTTTTCTGTTTTTCCTCCTGCTCATTTCAAAACAACAGCTGCGGTATGTGTTTGTTCACGTGTTGTCGGCTTGACTTTGAGGCCATGGACCTGATACCATGTCACAGGCTGGGGAAGTCTTTGAACTACGCGCTGCACTAATAAAAACAAAAACACGTCAAACACGTCATTGGCTGGGAGGGCTATTCCTGATAACACGTTAAAGACGTCTTTGGCCATGAATGAGTTAACAAGGAAAATTCCTGAAATCTTGTCTACTCACAGCTCGGTAAACAAGATTACCCTACATTTCGGAGCCAATGATATTCGAAAAGAACAATCTGAAACATTAAAACGTGACTTCCTGGATCTACTGAAGCTCCTGGCCACACTGGATATTGAGGCATTTATTAGTGGCCCCCTGCCCCCAAATGGATATAAAATCAACAAATTCACCAGGTCCCTGGGCTTAAGCATGTGGCTTTCTACTGTCTGCCCTCAGTATAATGTGAAGTTCATTGACAACTTCAATCTCTTCTGGGACCGCAGTCATCTCTACAGTCATAATGGTCAACTCAACAAAGATGGCGCAAGGCTTCTTTTTGCCAACCTTGCTTACAACATCAATTACCCAACGCCAGATAATCCCAGGGCCAGGAAAGTGCCCCCCCTCCCACCATCCCGGGACGCGGCGAGGTCATACAGATTCCAGGCGACACGTCTCTTCAACAACAGCTGCCACAACTCGAGGCCAACCGACTAGACACAACATCCATATCTCCCTCTTCAACTGATTCCCCTCCCGTCTTCGGGGCCTCTACACCCATCCCCCACCACCCTCAACAGCCATCGGAGACACCTCCCTCCCAGGATGAAACGATGGATGAAAATGCCCCTTCCTCCACCTCTTTGCTCCTCCACCTCTCCCCAATTCCATTCCATTCTCCAGCAGGATGAACGAACTGATAAGCGCTGGACTGTCTATGATCCCCCAGTCCCCCTGTCCATCTAGAGGGAATGTCAGCCCTCTGACATTCCCTAAGCCCCCTCGTTCTACCCTCCCGCCCCCAAACCTGCCCCCTCGACCGTCCCCTCCCTCACATGCCCTCCATCCCTCTCCCATACTGCCATGCCCCACGCCCCCCCGACCCACCACTGCCGACCCCGAACCTGGCCCCCCCACAGTCCCCTCCCTTACATCCCCCTCAACCTACCTGCTCCCCGCCCCCACCCACCCTCTCTCCACCACGCTCTCTGCCCCTCCCCCAAGGGCAGTCCCCCAAGCGTCGACACGCCCCACCCCCACCTGTCCAAGACCCCCCCAATCTGCCCCCCCCCTCCGTGGTCCAAGTCCACAGGCGTCGACGAGCCCCCCCACCACCCCGGCCTGTTCTGATAGGAACAAGGTCCCACAGCAGTCTAGCAATGAAACTGGCTACGGCGGAAATGCTGACTTCCATTCGATTCCTGTCTTGATTTCATACAGACTTAATACTTTCCCCTCAACACGATCTGTCTCTAAATCAGACTTAATCTCCATTCCCCTTGTAAAGCAAACGATACAAGTTCCAGGATCTAAAAATATTAAAGCCACACTCCTTAATGTTAGATCGCTGTCAAATAAATCTCTCCTCATCAGTGATCTGATTACCAGTTATAATCTGGATTTAATGTTCCTCACCGAAACCTGGCTCGATATGAATAACAGAGTGGCTGTTCTGTCCGAATCAGCACCGCCTAATTATAGCTTAATTGACACTCCCAGAGCTGATAAGAGGGGGGGGGGGAGTAGCGATTGTCTTTTCTGATATGTTTCAATGTAAACAGGTAATATTTGGAGACTTCTCATCGTTCGAATACCTTGCTGCTATTCTGAAATGCTCAACTACTGTTTTACTGCTGAATATCTATAGAGCACCAAAATACTCAGCTTTCTCGTTGAATTTGCTGACCTACTCTCCTTAATTTTCATGGAACATGACTATATCTATTGCTGGGGATTTCAATATTCATATTGATAACCCAAATGATAATTTTGCCAAAGAACTGAATATCTTACTTGACACTTTTGATCTGTCTCAACATGTTTCAGGGCCTACTCACAACCGAGGCCATATCCTGGATTTAGTTATTACTAGGGGCTTTAAGTCCTCTTCTGTGTTGACTATTGATGTTGCGTTGTCTGACCATCTTTGCATCTTTTTTGAAATGGAAATCTTCCCTGAGATCATTAATAGGTCACAAACCGTTAAAAGACGAGACATTAGGCTCTTTCACACCGGCCTTGAAAGCCGAAAAATACACGGAAAATAGGATTCGCGCCTCCGATGTGAAAGTCATGAACGCACGTTGGTGGATAATTCTTGTACGCCTTTTGTCCCGGGACCAAAGGTTGTCACAGCGCCCTATTAGCGGACAACCCGCCTCCACCTGAAACCTCATGCAGCAAGAAGGACAGTGAAAGTAAAAAAAAGTAGCCTATACAATCATGCGCCAGGAGGAATGCTCCGTGCCTGTGTAGTAGGTTATATAGCTGTCTGTGGCGAGTTGGTCTGACGATATTCCCTCTGGAAACCAGCTCCAGAACGGCAATCTGTCTAGCTAAGCCACTTGTGCATTCCCTACTGTTTGGTTGTTGAATGAATTACACAAGGTGACACCATATCGATCTGCTTAGTAGGTGAATTTACTTCTATGAAATGTGTTGTATAAATAAAGTTGGCTTTCCTTGAATGCAATTCATGCAACACTTCGCTGCCAGAAAATCGTTTTGGCGAGTCCGCCTACCATGCGAGTGCACCTATCCTCCCAGCTCAGCGGACTAGGAGAAGGAGGGAAGTATTGTTGTTGAATGAATTTGTTCATCATACAGTGGCCAGGCTACACTAACCTATGAAAATATTCATTGGGCTAGGAGGAGCTGGAAATCCCTCCGCTCGCCTTTCAATCCGGGAGCAGGGGATTTCACCTGAAAGTACACAGCAGCACGGGAATGTGGCCGTGCTGCTTGGCTCTGTGTGAAAGCAATTTCTGTGGCGAGGCTGCCAGGCTTTACGGGCTTCCCGAACTACAATTTTGCATGATCTGTGTGTGAAAGAGCCTATAAATGCAGGCACCAGCGTGCTGTTTATGGAGACATTTTCTTTATCTCCTCCGACATCAGCTTCTGTCAATGACATTCTCGATAACTTCAATTCAACAATTCTGAATGCTATTGATAGTGTGGCGCCTGTTAGGTTAAAAATGCTGTCTGGCAAGATTAAAGCACCCTGGCGAAATTCTGCATCCGTTAGATGCAAAAAGAAAGATTGCAGGAAAGCTGAGCGTAAATGGCGGAAAACTAATCTTCATATTCACTATGATATTTACAAAGAAAGCCTTCACTCCTACAACCGTAGGATGTCTGGATGGGGCTCGCTCGTTTCTTGGGGTTTCGGTTGAGAGCTTTGATGAAGCTTTTGCGATTCTGGGCTTTATGCTGCGTATTTCAAAGTGTGTTGCACCCAGTCTATTTTTGGAACCCCCCACCGTTGTGCGCCACCGTTGTGCGCCAGCGCGAAAGCGTTTTCGCCAAACCATTCTACAGTATGAGAATGGCTTCCTCACGCTTTCCCCTGCAGTTTTGGCTCGGCTTTCTCTAGTCTGTAGAGCACTGTCGCCACTTAGTGGGTCGGTGGAATGGGTTGTACACGTTTGGTGGCTCCCATATTTTTATAGGAGACGTAGGGGGAGTTAACTCGTCCACGGCAGGGGCGTATGCAGAAATTGAATTATAGGTGGGCCTGGATCAAATTGGGTGGGCCTGGATAGGAAGGGGCGCAGATGCCCGGCCGAAGGCCGGGCCCACTCGTCAAAAATTTGACGTGTTATTTTACTAAAAATAATGCATTTGACCATCATTTCAAGTAGAATAATACCACCCAAGCAAGAATATTTCAAGTGTTTCAAGTGCTTTACTGAAATATTTGGACCATATAATGATAATACAATTATCTCAACCTTAAAAGGTTACATATAGGTGCCAAATGTTGCATACATGAATGCTTATACTTGTGTGTATACTGTTACTTTATACAGAAATTAGAACCACTGATCCATATACTGCTGTGAGTTTAAAAAATAACAACACTGAGGCTGCTTCAAGTTTGAACAAGACGCCTCTGGTTTATTTATCCACAGAGAGAACAAAATTCCTAGATGTCATGAAGTTGTCATGCATTAGACTCTGGAGATGATGTGCCCTGCGTTTTTACAAAAGTAACAAAACCATTGGCTAGCAATGCAGCAGCAAGTTTGCCTCTAGAAAACAACAAATTAAAATTTTTTTTTTTTTTTTTTTGGGTGGGCCAGGGCAAGAAGTGGGTGGGCGTGTGCCTACCCAGGCCCACCCGTAGATACGCCCCTGGTCCACGGCAGTCAACCGTTGGTTTCTGCTTGACGAGTTAACTCGTCCACGGCAGTGAACGTGTTAAGTCCTTACACTGGTTGCCAGTGTATCATAGTATCAATTTAAAAAAACTGTTATTAGTCTATAAATCACTTAATGGCCTAGGTCCAAAATACATAGCTGAATTGCTCCCACGCTACGAACCGTCTAGAACTCTTAGGTCAGCAGGGTCCAGCTTATTAACTGTCCCTAGGATCAAATCAAATCATGGGAAGGCCGCATTTAGCCACTATGCTTCTGCTAGCTGGAACAAATTGCCTGAAGACCTCAGATCTGCCCCAACCTTACTTACTTTTAAAAATAGACTAAAGACTTTTATGTTTACCGTCGCTTTTAACTGCTGACAGCTGTTTCTCAATCACTATTATATGTGTGTGTAGTAGGGCATTCACGACTAGACTAGTGAATTTTACTAGTCGACTAGTCGTCCCTAAAGGTAGTCGACTAGTCGTTTTTTTTTTTTTTTATCTTTAAGAAAGAACATGAGGTATTTACACGACATACATGGACTATCATATCCCATATCCCCCACAAAGAACATCAAAACAAAACAAGAAAACTGCATAAGATACACAATAATCCAAGAACAAACAAGACTATTGGACAAACAACCAAACAAAAACAATGCATTCAGCTCCTATCCTGATAAGCCTAATGACACTGGGGTAAAAAGTTCTTAAAGTCAAACTCTGTATGTGGTTGCCATATTTTGGGGATGTCTAAGAATCTGCCTTTGCTCTTGTAGTAAATGTTATCCAACGTATGGTAGCTTGAGAGTTCATTCCACCAGTGAACTACAGCTGGGGGATTGGATGCTTTCCAATTTAAAGCTATGCATTTCCTAGCTGCCAACAGGGCAAGATCTATGTATTTACTTTGAATGCATTGTTTTTGTTTGGTTGTTTGTCCAATAGTCTTGTTTGTTCTTGGATTATTGTGTATCTTATGCAGTTTTCTTGTTTTGTTTTGTTGTGTTTTGATGTTCTTTGTGGGGGATATGGGATATGATAGTCCATGTATGTCGTGTAAATACCTCATGTTCTTTCTTAACTCATTCACCGCCAGTTTAGGACTGCCAATATTTAGCACAGGCCAAAGATTTTCATAATTGTTGGTCATCTTTCAAGACCCACAGTAAATTATCTATTAGCACCAGAGTGATTTGCAATACCTCAAAATGAAGATGTACGTCTCTGGGTTCACCAGGGAAAAAAAAGTGAGCTTTTAGCATGTTCTGTACTCTACTTATAGCCATTTATATACACCCTGTTTTCCCCCAAAATGTCTCTCTGAGAAAAGAAATAGCAGAAAATGGCATTTATGTATTTATGCACACAATCTCATGCAGAACTCGCTCTCAATTCTTTTATTTTGAACTGTATTGACATCAGACATGTAAATATTATTCGTTAGGACACAAATGACAAAAAAAAAATATATATATATATATATATACACATGAAGTGCTTTTTTTTTACATTCAACAATACAGTTTACTCGGTGTGAGTGAGTGTGCAGACAGACAGACAGACAGACAGACAGACAGACAGACAGACAGACACACCGACAGACAGACAGACAGACAGACAGACAGACAGACACACACACACACACACACACACACACGATCCCCCTTTTAGATTTCTAACCCCACATATGATAAGCAATAACCACGCCCTGTGGCGCTGGGATTGGCCAGGAGCAACACTGGAGGGCACGCAGCCCAGCGATTACATGAACCAACTGAATAGCTCTTGAGAAAGGACAGCGGGCTGCTCTGACTCCCGCTTCTGCCTTGTGCCTTGCTGTTGTGTGTTTATTTTGCACCCTTCCTCGTCCATGTCTCCCTGTCATATCCCCTGCTATCTGATCGTTCCCGTTTTCCCCTCGGCTATTCAACACGTCCTCACCGCCCTCGCAAACTGATCGATCATTTCCTCATTCCTCCGATGATCAAACACATCTCTTGATTACTTTCTCCCGGCTGGCACAGAGGAAGGCGACTCCAGCTCGTGCAGCGCGCCGAGGCGCGTTTCAATGGCGTTTCTCCTGTCTGCACAAGGAAGCGTTACCAGTTTTCTGCTTTTCCTCCTGCTCAATTTCAAAACAACAGCTGCGGTATGTGTTTGTTCACGTGTTGTCTTAGATGATAGGGACCTGATACCATGTGACAGGCTGGGGAAGTGTTTAAACTACGCCCTGCAGTAATAAAAACAAAAACACGTCAAACACGTCATTGGCGGGGAGGGCTATTTCTGATAACACGTCAAAGACGTCATTGGCGGTGAATGAGTTAAAGATAAAAAAAAAAAAAAAATAAGTTTTTTTGGGGTTTTTTTTGTTGCTAAAACGACTAGTCGACTACTAAGCACAGTGTCGACTAGTGGTTTTACTAGTCGACTAGTCTGTGAATGCCCTAGTGTGTAGTCATGTTTCTTATATAGTCTATTATGCAAACCCAATGAGTCCTCTATAAGTTTTTTGCTCTTTTTGCAACTGCTGCGCCTGTTGCTTAATGCACTTTTTATACTCTTTTTTAAAGTTTTGTTGTGATGCTTTTAAATGTCCTTGTGTTTGTTGTTTAAATATTCTCTTCTTTCATTCTTTTATTTTCCTGTCAACCATTTTATGTGAAGTACTTTGAATTGCCTCTGTGTATGAAATGTGCTATACAAATAAACTTGACTTGACTTGTTTTCAATTTACTTCAACCCAGAAAAGTTATGTCTCGAATATATAATGCAACACTATCATCTTATTGCATTTTCACGATACAAGACAGACCGGTAGACCGGGAGGAAAATAAACCATTCAAGCCGTTTGCAGCACTTGAGGAAATCGATGCATCTGGCCGTGAGTTTGCTTGTTTAATTAATTGATATACGCAAACGATTAATTAATATGCGTGAACGTTAATAGCGCGGCCTTATCACCCAATACCCTAATGCAGCCATCTCCTTGTTGCATTTTCACGTTCAAACTGGCAGATGGAGAAGAAACAATTTTTACTCGTTTACTCACCAATTTGGCTCTCTTCCAAATAATCCAGCCACGTAACTACGTCCATTCATGAAATTAAATAGCACGGGGACATTAATGGTTTGTAAAAGTGCCAGTTAACAACTATTTATAGGCTATAATAATCTTGTCTCGCTGGCTTTCCCTCTCACCACCACCCACCTGCTCACTCCACGTTCTGGAAATGAGCCGGGAGCTGCTAAACTAGACCTGCTCTGGCAGCAACGTGGACTTTGCACTTGGGACCTGGGTGGTTAAGGTCCATGTTTGCAGGAGCAGGCTCATCATGGACAGCAGGCCGTCCGAGTAATGTCTGGATATGTTCAGGAATTCACTGTAAAGCCCTGCATTCTGGCCCGAGCCCGAGGGGGCCCGAGGCCCGGCCCGACTGTAGGGCCGTGCTAGGGCCGATTTTCACATCACTAGCTAGGCCCGGGGCCGGCCTGTTTTTTGTTTTGTTTTTTAATGTTTGAACTGACACATTGTGGTGTTCAAAGTGTTTTAATGTACTTTTTTGTATAGTGTTGATTTGATAGGCTTAGGCTATTCGAAATTGATCAAACACATAAGGTTCGGGGGGAGGGGGTGGGGCCGGGCTCGGGCCTGAAATTCTGACAAGCCGTAGGGCTCACATCGAACATGTAGCTGAGTTAGGGCCTAGATTTGAGGCCTGTGCAGAGCTCTTCACTGCATGTTTAGACATTTTGGTTTCACTTTTTCACACATCTTCAAAGGGCTGTTTGAAGATGAATCACCCAAAAACAATGCTGATTTGAGTTGATTTGAGGTCAAGTTGATGCCAATGATCATTGACTCTCAATAGCTGTCAGACTAAATGAATGTTTGCAAAACTTTTTACAGTTTTCAGATATGTTTGACATCATGTGCAAAATCAATCAGCATTGTTTTTGATGGAGTTACCCTTTAAGACTTGGTTTTCAGGGTTAGGTTAGAATTGGGTTTAGGTTAGGGTATAAGGGTTCTGGGTTCGCATTTAGTTGTGATGGTTAGGGTTAGCGGCTATAGGGAATGCAGTATGTCAATGAATGCCCTCACTAAGATAGATGTACAGGCTTGTCTCTGTCTCTGTGTGTGTATGTAGCAGGCAGCAGATCTAAGCAGCCTCCTTGTTATTATGGGATTTATGAAAACTGTTCCACAGCAGAGGCGGAGAGCTTTCCATTAGCACACACACACACACACACAGTGCACACGCACGCACGCACACACGCACACACACACACACACACACACACACACACACGCAGAGTGTGTGAAAGAGGTCAGTGTGTGCAGCTGAAGGAAACTTTTTGGCAAAACATTGAAACACAGATTACTCTGTGTGTGTGTGTGTGTGTAATATGAGAAACCAGGACTGGAAGAACACACACACGCACACACACTGGAAGAACACACACACACACACACACACACACACACACACACACACACACACACACACACACACACACACACACACACACACACACCATGCCTCACAGTTTAAAACCGTCAGACTGCAGACTGCCTCTGATCCTATAGTATTACTGCAGCAGAGAGGCCATGTCTACATTAGGCCATTTTGTATGGATTCACACTTGGTTTGCACCTCTTGTCCACACTGCCCCTCTTGTTCTGAGCCTCAAGGCGTTTGCCTAAACGGAGGCTCCAGTCTCCATCTATCTACCCCGTCTTCATCTCCAAAATCTGAGGATGAATGGGAATGTGGATAGTGCTCAGCTCTTTCTCTCTCTCCCACAAAATGTCACCATTAACTCAGAGCAGCATCAAGTCAAGCACAATCAAATGGAAACTTATGGTTAGAACCTTCACAATATTGGCAGTTAAATAAAGTCATAGTTATTGATGCACATTGCAATGTTTTTGTGTGTGTGATCCGAAATACACAGAACATAGAACACAGACATTGGAGGAATATCTGCTGCCTTCGAAAAGTCAATTTTAAAAGCGTAGTGAGTCGACTGTTCAGTTTTTTTTACTCTACCCAGTAATAAATTACTGCTTTTATACCTCCACCATAAGGTGGTTATGTTTTCGGTGTCGTTTATCTGTTTGTTTGTTAGCAGGATTCCGGAAAAACTACTGGGCCGATTTTCATGAAACTTAGTGGAAGGGTGTAGCATGGGCCAAGGAAGAACCCATTGCATTTCGGCATTTCGGATTCGGGGCAAGGAAGGGGGCGGGGCTAGGGGAAAAGAGACATAGCTAGCGACAGGAAGGTCGTACAGAGTTTGGATTTGTTGCAGTTTGATTTGGTTCAACTCCATGATCATGGAGTCATCATGGATGACCCAACTAACACGGTCAGGGAATCGTCATGGATGACCCAACTACCATGACTCTACTTAATGCGGCTCACTTGTGAGCTCATCAGATTCAGCCAGAGAGACAATCAGACAGACACCAAGCTGAATACCTGTGCCACAATTGTTCCAATTCCCATTTCCCTTAATTTTAGCATTGTACATTTTATAGGAAATAAAGTAAATATTGATAATTGCAAGAACCAGGTCTGAGTCCTATATTCGACCCGGGATCGGGATAAAGAAAGAAAAGAAACAAGGTGAAGATGCGGATACCACAACAAACGATGGCGGACCTGCCAAGAATGAGAAGATTAAAGCTGCATTCAGCAATGTTTTCGTGTTAAAATAAGTGTTAAATTGCTCTCTATTCTGACAGCAATCACTGAAATAGTGTGTATTTATACATTATAATAGAGTGTTTGGTCAGTGACTTGGAACTCCTAACCCCCCGCTGTACTCTGTCTCTCTCCTGTAGCCCTGCATGCAGGGCAGACGACTATATGTATTTTTTCACCCCGAATCCAATGCCGCCACCCGTGAGTCTCTACAAGTTATTTACTTTATTTCATTTAGCAGACGCCTTTCTCCAAAGCGACGTACAGAGGTATGCAAAACATAGAAACAGGTATACAGCTATCGATGCCAGCAATAATAATACATACAACAAGAAATCATAGGTTGGTGACAACATAATTAAAATCAAGTACATGAGCAGCAAAGAAGAAGAGGAAGAAGGTAGGGTCAGGGGGGATCAAAGTGGAGTTAAAAGAGATGTGTTTTCAGCCTTTTCTGGAATATGGGGAGTGACTCTGCCGTCCTAACCATAGGGGGAAGATCATTCCACCATTTGGGGGCGAGGCAGGAAAATAGTCTTGATCGAGAGCGACCCTTGAGCCCGCGAAGCAAGGGAGGGGCGAGACGGCCTGCACTAGTGGAGGGGCGGAGGGAGCGGTGAGAGGTTTGGAAGTTGACCATAGGTTGAAGGTACTGGGGGGCTGTTGAGTGGACAGCCCTGTAGGCTAGAACCAGGGTCTTGAATTTAATACGTGACAGGATGGGAAGCCAATGGAGATCACGGAGGAGAGGGGTGACGTGGGAGAATTTGGATTGGTTGAAAACTAGGCGGGCCGCAGAATTCTGGATGAGTTGAAGTGGTTGGATGGCAGAGGAGGGGAGACCGGCTAGAAGAACATTGCAATAATCTAAGCGTGATATGACAAGTGCCTGGACTAAAAGTTGGGTAGCTTCTCTGGTGAAAAACGGGCGGATTTTCCTGATATTGTAGAGGGAGAATCTACAGGAACGTGCTGTCGCTGCAATGTGGGCGGAGAAGGATAGCTGGCTGTCAAGGGTTACTCCAAGATTCTTGGCGGTTTGGGAGGGAAGTACGGTGGTATTGTCGATGGATAGGGATAGATCGGTCAGAGGGGAGTCTTTGTCGGGGAGGAAGAGAAGTTCAGTTTGACCTAGGTTGAGTTTGAGATGATGAGAAGACATCCAGTTGCCTATGTATTTAAGGCAGGCGGAGATGCGTGAAGAGATTTGTGAGTCAGAGGAGGGAAAAGAGAGGTAGAGCTGTGTGTCGTCTGCGTAGGAATGATAGGAGAACACGTGGGAGGAAATGACGTGGCCAAGAGATCTCATGTAGAGGAGAAAGAGGAAAGGACCTAAGACAGAACCCTGGGGGACACCCGTGGTGAGAGTGCAGGGGTCAGATAGAGTTCCTCTCCAGAGGACCTGAAAAGAGCGGTTAGACAGATAGGAGGAGAACCAGGAGAGTGCAGAGTCAGTGATACCAAGGTCGGATAGGGTCGAAAGTAGGATTTGGTGGTTAATGGTGTCAAAAGCAGCGGACAGATCGAGAAGTATGAGAACGGAGGAGACTGGAGAGTGATGAAGCTTTGACGGAGTGAGGGCGGCAGTGACAGAAAGAAGAGCTGTTTCGGTGGAATGTGCAGGTTTGAAGCCAGATTGCAGGGGGTCAGAGAGGTTGTGTAGGGAGAGATAGGAAGATAATATGGTTGCGGAGATACGTCCGCCCTGCATGCAGGAGACACTTTGTGGTGGAATGGACCAAGCTGGTTAAACTCACCACATGTTCTGTCAGTGGATGAAATAAACACTCTTCTGCCCGATGGTGAGGACATCACACAAAATCAGATTACTGCTCATGAAGAAGCTGTTTATTCAGTGATTGAACCCATGCTGACCCTGAGAAATACATCAGTCTTAAACAAGTTGCTCAGAATCACTGCATGGGTGAAGAGGTTTGAGGTTTGCGCAGTGTGCAGAAGCGCCATGGAGAGCAATGCGCTGAGCAGATTGAATCATCTGAAAAATACTGGATCACACTGACACAAAATAAATGTTTCTCAAAGGAAATGAAACAATTGGAAATGGAAAAGAACTTGGACAGAAATTCCTAAATTCTCACCTTGAAGCCCTTCTTGGACGGAGAAAGAATCCATCACAGAGCTCACCCCAGCTCACTTTTTGATTGGACAAAGAATAACAACACTGCCCTCTGAGCCTGCTCACGCTTTGGACATGAGAAAGGTGGAAGGAGAGCAATTGACGAAGCGGTGGAATTATCACGCACAAACTGGTGAGTGAGTTTTGGAACAGATGGAGGAAAGAGTATCTG